>NW_006418184.1:2626-3310 GCF_000296735.1 Chrysochloris asiatica | reverse complement strand
CTGTTCCACGGGAGAAAGATGAGACTTTCTGCTCCTGTAAAGATTTATAGCCTCAGAAAGCCTGTACAGGGTCCCTATGAGTCAGAACCAACTCCACGGCAAGTAACAACAACAATAACATAATCAAAGTCATATTTTGATTCTCCTGGACTTTTTTCAATTTTATTCAGCTTCAGTCTTCATTTGCATATGAGCAATTGATGGTCTGTTCCACATTCTGCATCTGGCCTTGTTTTGGCTGATGATGTGGAACTCTTCCACCGTGTCTTTCCGCAGATGTAGTCAATTTGATTTCTGTGTATTCCATCTGGTGAGTAGTATAGTAGTGTATAGTAGTCTTTTATGTTGTTTAAAAAGGGTATTTACAATGTAGATGTCATTGGTCTTTCAAAATTCTATCCTGCTATCTCCAACATCATTTCTGTCACCAAGACCATGTTTTCCAACTACTGATACTTTCACTTGGTTTCAGCTTTTGCATTCCAATCACTGATAATTATCAATACATCTTGATTGCATGCTTTATCCATTTCAGATTGAAGAAGTTGGGAGAATTCTTCAATTTCATCATCACTAACTTTAGTGGTTGGTGCATAAATTTGAATAATAGTGGTATTAATTGGTCTTCCTTGTAGGCACATGGATATTATTATCACAGACAGTGTTGTACTTCACTACTGATCT
>NW_006418184.1:0-805 GCF_000296735.1 Chrysochloris asiatica | reverse complement strand
CTGTGGGTCGGAAACAACTCGACAGCAATCAGCAACAACAATAAAAATGGCTAATGACTGTGAGCATTTCTTCATATTTTTGTTGGCCACATAAATGTCTTCTTTGATGATGTATGCTCATGTCCTCTGGTGGTGGTTATGTGCTGTGGTGTCAGTTCTGACTCATAGCAACCCTGAATAGGTTTTCCAAGGCTGTAAATCTTTATAGGAGCAGAAAGCCTCATCTTTCTCCCTTGGAGCTACTGGTGGATTTGAACTGCTGGCCTTTCCATTAGCAGCTTAGCTTGTAATAAACTAAGCTGCCAGAACTTCTCTATTCATTTTTAAATTGGATTATTTATCTTCTTATTGAGGTGTTGAAGTAATCTATACATTTTAGATAGTTTTCCCTTGTTTGATATGCCCTTGACAAAATTCTTTTTCCTAGTCTGTAGGTTCATATTTCACTTTTTTGGTAAAATTGTTCGATACACATGTTGTTGTTGTTAAGCACCGTCAAGTTGGTTCCAACTCATAGTGACATTGTATAGGTTTTCCAAGTAGTGGCTGGTGGATTTGAACCACCAATTTGTGATTAGCAGTCCAGTGCTCATCCTCCAGAAGTTCCAGTTATCTTTTTTGTCTTCTGCTGTTTGTGTGTTTTCAGTTATGCTTGACATTGTATTTATGCCATGTATTGTTGTTGTTGTTATGTGCCGTGGAGTCGGTTCTGACTCATAGTGACCCTGTACAGGGCTTCCAAGGCTATAAATCTTTACGGGAGAAAAGATTGAATCAAGACCTTTACCTTACATCATATACAAAA
>NW_006418183.1:2818-3738 GCF_000296735.1 Chrysochloris asiatica | reverse complement strand
CAGTGATTCCCAGGAATGGAAAGAAGGAGGTGGTAAACAGGAACGAACAGCGATAGAAATAGCACATTGATTAATGGTAGGGTTTCACACCTGATTATTGCAGGGACTATCAAGAAGTTGTACAGCTGATTTGGTTATAATGTATAATTTTTGCAGTTAACATTGGCTTACCTGCTGAGACGGCAGGGGGAGGACATTTATGGGGTAGATACTAATCATCCAAAAAGACATGTTGGCGTGCCTCAAAACCGACGTCTGCTTTACACAGCCCTTTGCAACATGAGAAAGTATGGCATCTATAGAGTACATTATATGCATGTTTTATTCAATATGGGTGCAATAAACCATTATGGACTTTTTGGACTTCCACTTATTATGTGCGACACATCTTATAATTGCTTGTGCTCCTTGGCAGACTATTTGAGCCCCTCGTTCCCTTAAATCTTTTAAAGTAATTGCTGACTGCAGGGAAACTGATTAGCAAAGCACAGTTGAATAACTAGAGGTCTCTTGCCATGGTGTTTTGCCAGACTGATTCATATAAACACTGTGATGCAGGGCCTTTGAAACTTCTGTTCCTTTCTCTTCACAGTTCATTGTGGGAGATTTATCATCTCAGGTTATACATGTGAAATAGCGTATAGATTATTGTCAGAGAGTGACACAAGTGCAGATGCCCCAGGTAACGTGTAATATGAAATGTGCTACCTGAGGAAATGCAGACATTAAGCCTTGCCGTCTTGTCTTAGGTACAGCTATACTTAAATAATAAAGCCCTTACAGGCAGTGCATTTCTGAATGAGTCTTTGTGCTGTTGTGAAGCAGACTGTTACAGATCAATCTATTCCCCACCTAAAAATGAAATTTCAACCAAAATTGCAATACTAGCATAGAATGCTTATGATGAAAGTACATTTCCT
>NW_006418183.1:0-1298 GCF_000296735.1 Chrysochloris asiatica | reverse complement strand
CTCATCTTTCTCCCGCGGTGCAGCTGGTAGTTTCGAACCGCTGACCTTAAGGTTCGCAGCCCAATTCGTAACCACTACGCTACCAGAGCTCCTTATTATAGCCACATACAAAAGCCAACACTGTTAAGGTATACTGTGAGAACAGGGATTTCAAGATGAAATCATGAATGAAAGCGTAAAGTTGATTCTCCATACATAAAAGAATGTGTCAAAATAATTTGCAAATTGTGATCTAAGCTGTATTTCCCTAAGGTAATCATGACTGATTTCCAAAACATTTGCATATATTAAAAGCAAAATAGTATATATGCTTATGTTACAATTCATTAGTTCACTTAACAAAGTGTTATTTAGCTCTTTGTTGTTGTTGTTGTTGTTGTTGTTAAGTGCCGTCGAGTCGGTTCCAACCCATAGCGACCCTGTACAGGGTTTCTGAGGCTGTAAATCTTTACAGCAGCAGAAAGCCTCATCTTTCTCCCGCGGAGCAGCTGGTAATTTCAAACTGCTGACCTTGCGGTTCACAGCCAGATTCGTAACCACTGCACTACCAGAGATAGGGAGCTAAATGCTAGTTGCTAAGGATTGCACCAATAAAAATACCAAAAAACAACAAACAAACAAAAAAAAAAAACGCTTAAAAAAATTCTCTGCTATCATAGTGCTATTTTCTAGTGGATGAGGCAAGGCAAAGGAATAGTAAATATGAACACATAAATATACATATATGTATTCATATATATATGTATATAAACACATATATAAGGAGCTCTGGTAGCGTAGTGGTTATGAATTGGGCTGCTACCCTCAATGTCAGCAGTTCGAAACCACCAGCCATTCCATGGGAGAAAAATGAGACTTTCTGCTCCCGTAAAGATTTACAGCCTCAGAAATCTGGTGCAGTGTCACTATGAGTTGGAATCGACTCCACGGTACTTAACAACAACAACAAACATATATATGCTGTTGTTAAATGCCACTGATTCAGTTTTGACTCATAATGACTCTGTATGTGGTTTCCAACAAGCAGCTGGTAGGTTTCAACCCCTCACCTTACAATTTGCAGTCTAGTGATGCTTCTACAGTGCTACTACATATATATATATATATACATATATATATATACTTCAAGGAGCTCTGGTAGCGTAGTGGTTACGAATCGGGCTGTGAACCTTAAGGTCAGTGGTTCGAAACTACCAGGTGCTCCGCGGGAGAAAGATGAGGCTTTCTACTCCCGTAAAGATTTACACCCTCGGAAACCCTATACAGGGTCGCTATGGGTCGGAACCGACTCGATGGCA
>NW_006418182.1:2989-3581 GCF_000296735.1 Chrysochloris asiatica | reverse complement strand
ATTGTAGTTGTTGTTAAGTGTCATGGAGTTGGTTCCACTTTGTTGTGACCCCGCCTAGGGTTTCTAGGCTGTAAATCTTTGTGTGAGCAGAAAGCCTCATCTTTCCCCCATAGAGTAGTTGGTAGGCTCGAACCACCGACCTTGTGGTTGGCAGTCCAGTCCAATGCTTACCTACAAAGCTGCCACAATCTCCTTACATAGCATAACAGAAACTAACAACAAACATTTGGCATTTTCAAGTTTTCTAGAAGTAAGGAATCTTTTACTAATTTGCTTGCTTATCCATGATTATAAAATCTTATTCATTTATTTATTGTGGTGAGTGTCTATATATATATGTCTTGTGTGGCCTTGTAGGATAAACACTGAACCACCAACAAATCAGCAAAAAAGCATCTAAGTAAACAGATCCTGCCGGGGTCTGACCTCGACATAGTTGTGTTGTTCACGAGTGTTTGGTTCACGAGGAGGGGAGATCCAGAGGCAATAGAGATAGCAAAAGAGACACAGAGATGCAAAGAGAGAGACAAAGAGACACTCCGAAACCAGAGTGAATGCTGGACTGGTATCAGGCAGATCCTGCATTGCAAAC
>NW_006418182.1:0-2489 GCF_000296735.1 Chrysochloris asiatica | reverse complement strand
CTTTGCCTGTTGGAATTTTACAGTCTTGGCTTTTAGGAAAATATTACATTTATCTGTGTATATCAAGGGCTTCATGTCTGCAATTAATAAAACATAACTGGATATTAAGATTAAAAATAATTTGTTATTAACTGCCAGGTGGCTAGATCTGTTACACTTGGGCCTATAGGGTCTCGAACCTCTGACCAGGCCTTCACGGTCTGCAACAAGATCCCATTAGGAGTAGTTACTTAGGTCAGGTGAAATGATAACTCTACCATCAGGACCATCAGGTAGAATAGGCAGAAAGCAGATAAATTTTCACTGCTTCATGATGAAAATATACAATTATTCCAAGATCACTTATTTTCCAAACTACAATTTCTCCCCTCTCTATTATACATAAACTTAAAAGAATAATTTTAGCTTATTTCAATATGTAAGTTTTTAAATGACCATACACATATAATCTAGGAGGAGGCCAGTGCAAATTCAAACTTTAATGACATCTAGTTCTTCAGCCCAAACTGCATCTTTCAGACATCGTTTTGGATGGTAAGATGTTGCTAAATCAAACAGAGAAGTGCCCATCAAGATGGGCATTAGGTCAACAAGAAGGAACTCTGAAAATCCTCGCAGTTGCTGAACCTCAGCAAAAACTTTCGAGTCAGCCAGAGGTCAAGGGTCTGAAATAGTGCCCATACAACTCTAGGAGATGTTATGAGCAGAACTCATTAATGGATTAAAAGATTTTGAAAATATATTACCGGTATGCTTCTAAGTTTTATTTCAAGTTTTATCTAAGTTTGTATTATCACAGGGAACATTATTTTAGGGTTTTATTGATTTTATAACTGTTCATTTCTAGGAAAAAGTTGAAATAGTTTATACTAAAAAATAGAGTCCAATGAGATGAAAATTACCCAAGATAAAGGATGAAGAAATGGAACAAAATGCAGGAAACAAAACTCTTATTTCAAGCTCTCAACTAAATACAGGTATCCCTGCTTTTTGAAAGTTTGCTTTATGCCACCTGACTTTTACAAAAGGCTTACATTAGTGCCTGTTTTTACTAACAAGAAGGGGATTTTCACGTTTACCAAAAAAAAAAAAAGGCGAAAAGCAAAACTAGCGTTTGTTTTGCAGGGAGCTGTTGAAAAGGCAGCTTGCACCCAGAGCGATGAGAGTAGCATATGATTTGGTAGTTTTTGTGTATGGGAATGCTCAAAACTTTTTGTCATATAAATGTTTCTTTCCTTTACACCATTTTGACTTATAAAAGGTTTCACATGTGCACGCTGCTTGTGGTGGATAGCTGAGGAATCCTGTAATACTGTGGTTTGTTCCATCCCTCTTTGGACCTCACCAGCATGTGGACTCCCTAAGCCAAGGCCTCCTTGATCAAGGGCCTTCACGGCTTCAAGAGCGCCCTCTAGGAAGCAACAGCATTCAACCCTTCTCTTTGGAGAGTCTCCTTTGTTCTAGTGGTTGCGGGAGTCACACTGTTCATCATCACCATCATACCCTCAAACTCTACTAGGGCCAATCAGCATACTCTATTTCAAAGGTATAAAGTGTTATGGGAGGTCAGTGATGGGATACTTTAATCCCGTCTGTGGGGAATGAAGATGATCAGAAACTTTCATAGAGGTAGAAGGAATGACTTAGCAGTCCAGATTCTCTGGTGAAGTAACAGAAGGATTCTGGCTGATTAAGCCACTGAGTGACTCATAGTATACTTACGAGGGCGGAAGACTAGGTTGGAGACTAAGCTTCTAGAAACACATCCCAAACAGTTCTGATGAGAAACCACCGGGACCAAGAAAGACTTGGAACCTCAGCTGCTGGGGGTCCACGTCTGTGCAAGAACTTTACATCAGTCATGGCTCCCCCTTCAGCCCTGAAGCCATTTCTGCACCAATATTCAACTTCCCAATTGCTTTGATGGTCTCTACCAAAGAGAGACCCTCACAGCTCCCGAGATAAGATTTGGCATGGGTTTCTCTGACTGGCCATGGGCCTGTGTGTTTATTGAAAGGGAGACTGAGAAATAGAATATCTAACATTTTCACCTCCAATTGGAATGGGAGAATGGGAAAATAAATGGTCCTTGAGATTTATGACGTGGAGAATCCTTCAAACACAGTAGAGTTCAGAAAATCAGTGGCCAGAAGAAATGACAAATATCACAGCTTTCTAACCCAGTTATTTCCTCGCAAGATAAGCAGCTCAGAGGCAGGCAGGTCAGTGTTGGGGCAGTGACTCAATTCTGTTGTCAAGTTTTGTCTGGCTAACATCATGCTGACTTGTTGCTTAATGGAACCAAGATGGCACCCTCAGCCAGCACACTTAGGTTCAAGACAGAAGAAGGGGCAGAGGGTGTCAATTGTCTTTTTCCCGTTTATCAAGAAGGCAAAAGCTTTTCTAGAAACCTTCAACAGATGTCCATTTACATCTCATTGAAAAGAGTTGTGTCTTGAAGTCAACCCTGGAAATGAAGTAGGGAAATT
>NW_006418181.1:0-2094 GCF_000296735.1 Chrysochloris asiatica | reverse complement strand
TGTACAGGGTGGCTATGGGTCAGAACCGACTCGACGGCACTTAACAACAACACATGGTGAGACTGGTGTGGCGCTGTGGGCTAATGCATCAGACTGCAAAGTTGTTTGAACTGCAACGTTGGTGGTTCAAGCTCACCAGCTGCTCCTTGGAAATTCTGTACAGGGTCGCTATGGGTTGAAATCGACTTGACGGCACTTAACAACAACAACAACAAACTGTGAGACTGGTGTGGTGCTGTGGGTTAATGTACCAGTGTGGTGCTGTGGGTTAATGCAAAGCCTTTTGAACTGCAAGGCCGGTGGTTCAAGTTCACCAGTCCTTTCTTGGAAACCCTATACAGGGTCGCTGTGGGTCAGAACCAACTTGACGGCGCTTAACAACAAACTGGGGGAGAATACATTTCTGATTGTTAAAGCCCCCCCTCTCAAAAAAATATATTTCATGCGGGGCACATATTATGTCGGTTTGGGTGTGTTTATTTGGGGGAGGAATTATTTATTTCCTCAAGCCAATTTTCTGTCAATTGTAAAGAGGCAGTCAACCCAATCTTATGCAATTCCACGTTTTGGTACAAAAAAGATTTCTTTTCCTGTAGGCATACTGCTAAATTTCCTGTAAAACTGTTTTCCAAAATCTGTGAGGGGCATTATGTGAAAATAAACTCTCATTTTTTACAGTCTGAAGCGTTGCAGGCCACTTCAGAACAACCCTTAACTCTAATCTGGGTTAGATTGAAACATGGGAGACAGGCAGTTTTTAGAGGACATGCAGGCCGTCTGCCTCCTATGTATTGGATATATATTAAACCTTGAGTGCTTTACCCTGTTTCGGAGTAATTGCCTCTGCTCATATCAGACAGCATGAGCTGAAATTTTGCGGTATCATTTTGGGGTCCCTGGATGGGCTTGTTGATGCCTGAGATCCCACAGCAATGTTGGGAAATGTTACCTATTCCCTTTCAAGTGCCTGCTCAGAAATTGCTCTGTGGAGGGTTCGCTGTAACTCACTTATGTAAGTCAGTTATAAAGAGTTGGCAGCCTGTAATTTTGTTCTGCTACCTGTATGTGTTAAGGGAGCTCTGGTAGCATAGTGGTTATGAATCGGGCTGCTAACCTCAGGGTCAGCAGTTCGAGACTACCAGCTGTTCCGCGGGAGAAAGATGAGGCTTTCTGCTCCCGTAAAGATTTACAGCCTCGGAAACCCTGTACAGGGTCGCTATGAGTCGGAACCGACTCATAGCGACCCCATGCACAGCAGAACGAAACAATGTCCGATCCTGGGCCAACCTCACTACCGCTGCCACACTTGACGCCATCAATGATGCCACCTGGCCGATCCATCTTGTTGGGGGTCTTCCTTTTTTTCTCTGACCCTCCATCTTACACAGCATGACATCCTTCTCCAGCGACTGTTCCCTCCTGACAATATGGTCCAAAGTATGAGAGACAAAGTTTAGCCATCTTGGCCTCCAAGATGCAGTGGTAGTGAGGTTCATGTATTTGCTGATGGGGCATAACTCGAATGAGGAGAAACAACTGCAAACATCTATTAATAATCAGAACATGGAATGTAAGAAGCATGAATCTAAGAAAATTAGAAGTTGCCAAAAATGAAATACAAGGCATGAAGATTACCATCCTAGGCATTAATGAGCTGAAATGGCCTGGTCTTGGCCCTTTTGAATCTGACAATCACATAGTTTACTATGCTGGGAATGACAAATGGAAGAGGAATGGCTGTACTACAAACTGACAGACAAGTGGTGGGAAGTAATAGATGGTAGTTGTTTAACCTAAAATTTCTTTTTCCCAAAATATGTATCTCTACGGTTTGGTTTTACGTATTCCATGTGATTTGTTCTTCTGCTCTAGTGCATAGCCTCCAAAGAACACATTGTACAGTCCTTTTTTTATACGTTTGTAGATGGTGTATAAGCAAAATAAACCACTCAGCATTTCCTCTAGAACCAACTGCCCATTTACAAATGTTTCCCTATTTCTCTCTATTCTCACTCTTAACAAGTATTTGTTTTTTAAAAAACTTTTTATTGTGAATTGAGTGAAAGTTTCCATTGAACAAATCATACACTTTGT
>NW_006418180.1:1591-3579 GCF_000296735.1 Chrysochloris asiatica | reverse complement strand
CATTTCCAAAAGTTTTTCATTATTCAAAAGCAGACACTTAGTAACTCCTTAGCTAGATCCCTGGTGTGGCGCTGTAGGATAAGCACCAGACTGCTGACCAGAAGGCTAGCGATTCAAACCCACCAGCCACTCCTTGGAAACCCTGGAGAGGGTCACTAGGAGTCAGATCTGACTTGACAAGAAGTTAGGAGCCTTGGTGACTCACTGGTTAAGCACTCAGTTGCTAATCAAAAGGTTGGCAGCTTGAACCCAGCCAATCCCTCTGTGGAAGAAAGATGTGGCAATTCGCTTCCATAAGGATTTACAGTCTCGGGAACCCTGTGTAGCAACTCTAGTCTGCCCTTCCGGGTCGCTGTGAGTCAGAATCAGCTCAATGCCTGTGAAGCATTTGGGGTTCTTTTCTGAAAAGTACCTGTGGGAGTGGTGCTCCCAGGCCTGACACCCTTCTCCCCGCCCTGCGTTGCTCAGTCAGCACCCACAGCAGAGAAGAATTACCACATCTATATGGACTTCTCCAGAAAGGGAGCTCCTGTCTTCACACCGAGTTACCCACTGTCACTGTGCTTAGCATTAGCCAATGTAAACCTGAGGGGCGCTCATTAAACCCTCCAACCACGGCAGACTTGCGGCAGGAAGGGCGGCCAGACGCGTGCCTGCTTGAAGCCTTGGCTGACATTTCCCCCATCCAGCATCAGAGCTGACCCTATTACAGATGGTGCTTACCACATGGCTTCTTATTTATAAACCTGTCTTCCTTCTAGGCTGGGAGCAATGTGAGGGCAGTCATTTTTCTTTTATTATAAAGTAGAGCTTGGAGCCCAGGGGTGGCGCTTTAGGATAAGCACTGGATGCAAAGTTGGGTGGAACTACATGGTCAGCCATTCAAACCCACCAGCTGCTCCTCGGAAACCCTATACAGGGTTTCTGTGAGTCGGAACCGACTCCACAGCATTTAACAACAACAACAAAGTAGAGCTTATCAGTACTGGTTGCCAACATGGCCACTTTGTCCCATGAACAACTTTGTGTTGGAGGAGAACTATGCTCCATGGGGATTTCTGTGTCTGGATTTTTAGAAGTAGATCTGCAGGCCTTTCTTCCCAGGTATGTCTGGGTGCACTTGAACCTTCGACTTCTTGGTTAGCAGCTGAGGTGTTAACAGTGCCATTCTCGGGACTTGAGGGAAAACGTACCTGTGGTAAATAGTGCAAATACTAACTATAAGCCTTTTCATATCCTGAAAGATTCCTGAAGGAACCCAGAAAAGATTATTCAGAAGCTGTTCTGGTTTCAGAATGAATAGTCATTTATTAAAGTGACAAATTAAAAAAACATACATTTTTCCATAAGCTTTTTGTTCAAATGATAAATCCTATTCTGTTGATAAATCTAGTAAGGTTTTGTATTCACTTTTAAGGGGGCTTTGATTAATGTTTGGCCCCACTGACAAATTTGGTTATTAACTCCTTTTAAATAGTCTAAATTGCATTAAGAAATTTAATATATTTGGTTTCATTTTTAAGTTCTTTAGTTGTCTGGTTAAGAAACAAATCCTTTATCAGTACTTAAGTAATTTTTGTAAATCTAATAAATGAGAAAGCAATATGGCAAATCTTAAATTCTGATCAGTGCTCTAGTATTCTTTATAAATAGAATACAGTGTCATTTTAAAATTGCAAGTTCAAACCAGCTACATATTTAAAATTAGAATCACAAATCTAATCTGTTAGAGATGAATACACCAAATCCTCTTAAAAATTCCACATTCTTAAGGAAAAATAAAAAAGGATGCACTCAGAATCACAAATATATTAATAGTACAATCTGATTGTCACTTTGTCGTACTGTGGTAGCTTGTGTGTGGTGAGATGCTGGAAGTTATGGTACCAGTATTTTAAATACCAGCAGGGTCACCCACGGTGGACTGGTTTCAGATGAGTTTCCAGACGAAGTCAAACTAGGAAAAGGAGTGACGAACTACTTCCAAA
>NW_006418180.1:0-466 GCF_000296735.1 Chrysochloris asiatica | reverse complement strand
CTGAAGAACAGATGTGATACATTAAACACTAAAGACCAAAGACCAGAGAGTTGTGGGATGACATCAAGAACATCATTTATGAAGAAAGCAAAAAGTCATTAAGAAGACAAGAAAGAAAGAAAAGATCAAAGTGGATGTCAGACGAGACACTGAAACTTGCTCTCCAGTATAGAGAAGCTAAAGCAAATGAAAGAAATGAGGAGGTAGAAGACCTGAACAGATAATTTCAAAGATCAGCTTGAGGCGATAAAGCCAAATATTATAACAAAATGTGCAAAGATCTGGAATTAGAAAATGAATAAGGAAGAAAACGCTCAGCATTTCTCAAGCTGGGGTGCTGCGGAAAAAATTCAAGCTTCAACTTTTGTTATAGACATATTCTCTGGGCAAATTACTGAAGGACGCAGAAAGCATCAAGAGAAGATAGAAGGAATACACAGAGGCACTGTACCAAAAGGAAATGGTT
>NW_006418179.1:2744-3732 GCF_000296735.1 Chrysochloris asiatica | reverse complement strand
AGCAATTTACGTGTATAATGCAATCAAAATCCAGATCACAACAACTTTCTTCAAAGATAGAAAAAACAACTACAAACTGTATATGGAAAGAAAAATGACCCAGGATGAGCAAAGAACTGCTTAAGAAGAAGAATAAGGTTGGAGGCCTCTCACTCTCCGACTTCAAAGTTTACTACATGGCTACAGTGGTCAAAACAGCTTGGTAGTGGTACAATGAAAGACACATAGATCAATGGAACAGAATCGAGAATCCACAAATTATTCCATCTTCATACAGACAACTGATTTTTGGGAAAATACATAAATATATTGCATGGAGAGATGATAATCTCTTCAACAGATGGTGCTGGCAGGACTGGAAAATGACATGCAAAATAGTGAAACAAGACCTTCACCTCACATCTTATACAAAAACCAACTCATCATGGATTAAAGACCTAAATGTAAATTCCAAAATTATGAAGGCCATTAATGAAAAAATAGGGACAAATGTGAGGGTACTAATTCAGGGAATACACAAACTACCAAACATTTTGAAAACTACACAAACAAAAGTAGACAAAATGGATGATTGGGACATTCTATAAATTAAAAACTTATGTGCATCAAAAGACTTCAACAAAAGAGTAAAAAGGGAACCCACAAAATGGGAAAAAATCTTTTGCAATGACACATCAGACAAGGGACTAATTTCTAAACTATATAGGAAACTACAACACCTCTACAAGATAAAGACAAATAACCCAATTAAAATATGGGCACAGGACATGAACAGACACTTCACCAAGGAGGCAATCCAGTCAGCCAACAAACATATGAAGAAATGTTCATGAGCACTAGCCTTTAGAGAGATGCAAATCAAAACAACAACAGCAAAGATCAAAAAAGTAGAGGACAATAAATGCTAAAAGGATGTGGAGAGACTGGGCCACTCCTGCATTGCTGGTAGGATTGCAAAATAGTCCATCCTTTCTGGAAAACAACATGG
>NW_006418179.1:0-1004 GCF_000296735.1 Chrysochloris asiatica | reverse complement strand
AAGGCAAGAAGTGACTGGCTTATAAGCTTTCAAGAGAGAACCTAGATCCAGAGGATGTGGAGGAAGGTAGACTCTCCACTGAGTAGTATACAATCTGTTTAGGTGGGGCTGATGAAAGGAAAGGCAGGTAGGTCTCTTGTGATACAATAGTGAACAATTGTTAACAGGACTGATTGTGAGGGTTGGAAATGTTAAGGTGGGCATTTTATAGCAAGGAGGGGAGTGATTGACTTTGCAGTCTAGGAGCAAAGGCCTCTGGGACCACCAAGGGAAACGAGTGGAGAGTGGGATCCTACCCAGAGAAGCAGTGACACCAGAGATTGAGGCAGAGATGATGACGTGGAAAGATGGAGTGGCTAGGGACTTTAGACCCAGAGAGAGAGAGGAGTTGTGCGCTGACGACCGGGGGAACAGGCTTGCAGGATATACCCTGTGGTTGGTTGATGATGCATGGAGGAGATTGTAACCATGGCAATGAATCAATATACTTAAGGATGAATGTAAAATTAAAGTTCTCTCATGTAAACTATCACATAATTCACAATAAAACATAAAAAAAGAAAAAAAATCCTAGCCAAAAGAATCCAGCAGCACAGCAAAAAGATAATATATCATGATCAAGTGGGATTCATATCAGGGATGCAAGGATGGTTCAACATTAGAAAAACAAACAATGTAATCCACTATAAAAATAATAATAATAAAGAATCACATGGTCATATCGATTGATGCAGAAAAGGCATTTGACAAAATCCAACATCCATTCCTAATAAAAACACTCAACAAAGTAGGAATTTAAGGGAAATTCCTCAACATAATTAAGAGCATATATACAAAACCAACAGCCTACATTATTCTCAATGGAGACAAACTGAAAGCCTTTCCTCTGTGAACAAAGAAAAAGAATGTCCTTTGTCACCACTCCTATTCAATATTGTGCCAGAAGTCTTAGCAAGAGCTATACTGCATCGAGTCGGAACCGACTCATAGCGACTCCATGCACA
>NW_006418178.1:3627-4569 GCF_000296735.1 Chrysochloris asiatica | reverse complement strand
TAGTGATAGGGCTTTTAGGAGTTTGGGATACGGCTAAGGATTTAGGGCTAGGGCTTTAGGGCTAGGTCTAGGGCTGTTAGTGCTTTAGGGCTAGGACTACAGCTGTTAGGAATTTAGGGATAGGGATAGGGCTAGCCTGTTAGGGCTTTAGGGGTAGGGCTTGGGCTGTTATGTCTATAGGGTTAGGGTTAGAGCTAGTGCTTTTAGGGCTTCAGGGACAGGGATAATGCTTTAGGGCTAGGTCTAGATCTATGGCATTTGGTCAACGGCTTAAGGCTAGGGCCAGTGCTGTTAGGGCTTTAGGGCTAGGGCTTGGTCTAGGGCTGTTAGGGCTTTTAGGGTAGGTCTAGGGCTAGGTCTATTACTCATTTAGGCCTATGTCTATGGCTGTTAGGGCTTTAAGGGTAGGACTAGAGCTGATAGGGCTTTGGGCTAGGGCCAGGGCTAGGGCTGTTAGGGCTTTAGAACTACTGCTCTTAGGGCTTTAGGTATAGATCTTGTGCTGTTAGGACTTTAGTGCAAGGGCTAAGGCTAAGGATTTAGGGGTAGTGCTTAAGGGCTAGGGCTAGTGCTGTTAGTGCTTTAGGACTAGGGCAACGGCTACAGCTGTTAGGACTTTAGGGATATAGCTAGGGCTAGCCTGTTATGGCTTTTATGGCTAGGGCTAGGGCTAGGCCTGATAGGGCTTTAGAGCTAGGGTTAGGGCTACGGCTTATAGGGCTTTAGGGCTAGGATTTGGGCAAGAGCTGTTAGGGCTTTAGGGCTAGGGCTAGGGCTAGGGCTAGGGTTGTTAAGGATTTAGCTCTAGGGCTATGGCTGTTAGGGTTTTAGGACTAGGGCTACGACTAGGTCTTTAGGGCTAGGTCTAGAGCTATGGCATTAGGGTAAGGGCTTTAGCTCTAGAGCTAGGGCTGTTAGGGCTTCAGGGCTAGGACTAGGGCT
>NW_006418178.1:0-475 GCF_000296735.1 Chrysochloris asiatica | reverse complement strand
AGCTTTAGTGCTAGGGCTTGTTCTAGGGTGGTTAGAGCTTTTAGGGTAGGTATAGGGCTAGGTCTATTACTCATTTAGGCCTATGTCTAGGGCTGTTAGGGCTTTAGGGATAGGGCTAGAGCTGATAGGGCTTTGGGCTAGGGCTAAGGCTGTTAGGGCTTTAGGGCTAGGACTAGGGCTAGGCCTGTTAAGGATTTAGGGTTAGGACTATGGCTAGGGCTTTAGGACTAGGTCTAGTGCTAGGGAATTAGGGCAAGGACTTTAGAGCTAGTGCTAGTGCTGATAGGGCTTGGGCTATGGCTGTTAGGGCTTTAGGGCTTGGGCTAGTGCTAGGCCTGTTAGGGCTTTAAGGCTAATGATAGGTCTAGGGCTCTTAGGGCTTTAGGGCTAGTGCCAGGGCTAGAGCTGCTAGGGCTATAGGGTTAGATTTAGGCCTGTTAGGGCTTTAGAGCTTGGGCTTGTGATATGGCTGTTA
>NW_006418177.1:2720-3626 GCF_000296735.1 Chrysochloris asiatica | reverse complement strand
CACACCAGGACCACTTTATATATATACATATATACATACATACACACACACACACACACACACACACACACACACATATATATATATATTTTTAAGAAAAGCAGAAAATAAAAAGTTTCATTAAGGATGTGGACCCCTAATATGTTACTGGTGCATATTTTCTCAGATAACCACTTAAAAAAAAAAAAAAGATAACCACTGAATTAGCATATGACCCAGAAATTCCTAAATTCCTCTCCTAGTTATACACCCCACAAATTTGGAACCAGACAAATACTGGTTCACCAACATTCATAGAAACACATTATTAGAAATAGTCAAAGGGTGGAAACAACCCAAGTGTTCATTAACGTAACTGGATAAACAAAATATGGTACATACATCTAATGGAATAATGAAAAGAAAATCCATTAAAGAGAATAAAGTACTGATGCATATTATAACATGTATGAATTTTGAAAATGTTACCATAAATGAAATAAGTCTGACACAAAAGGACCGATTTCGTGTGAGTATATAAATGAGATATCTAGAATAGGCAAATGCATAGAGACAGATAGTAAATTAGAGTTTACCAGGAGTTAAGGGAAAAGGGAAATGTATTGCTTAATAGGCACAGTATTTCTGTTTGGGATGATGAAAGAATTTTGAAACTATGTAGTGATGATGTTTACACAACATTGTGACATAACTAAAGGCACTGAATTGTACATTCAAAATTCTTAGAATGGTACATTTTTGGTAATATTGATTTTACAATAACATAATAATAAAATGTGATCACTGTTACTCTTTGTTGGACATTTGGTTGACTGTCAGTTGACATAGTTACGTCGCCTTTAGAGAGAGCATTAGTACATATGAAACCTATAAAAGGGCTTCAAAAAGTTACTGGACAAATGGAAT
>NW_006418177.1:0-495 GCF_000296735.1 Chrysochloris asiatica | reverse complement strand
ACAAACTTTCTATGGTGATATTTCTGGCTATTTCTTTCTCTCTCCCTCAAGTGTCTATTTTATAATGGTATGCCAGGGTAACCAGGATTCAAACGATAGCCAAGCATCTTAACATTATTTCCCCTCTTTTGCACATTCCAACCATGTCTCAATCCCTGTAACCCAGAGCCCTGTTTTTCCAAGTTTGTTCATACATCATTATTTACCTTTGTCCCACTTAGCCCATGCAAACCTGCCTAATTGTTTTCCTGTCTGCTTTGTTCTTCCATTCCCCTCCCCCTTCTTGTGTATTACCCCCCTCTCTAGCACCCACGGAACCGACTCGATGGCACATAACAACAACAACAACTAGCACCCACACTCTTCTGTGTCTATTCCGTACCTTGTGCTCCACCTCCCCTCCCTACCCTCACCCCATCCCCCATATCCCAGTAACCAGCAAAGAATACCGCCCCCCCTCCCCCTTTAGTATGAGTTCTTTTTCTTAGTCTTTTA
>NW_006418176.1:3965-4509 GCF_000296735.1 Chrysochloris asiatica | reverse complement strand
GTAGCCAGCTCTCTGTGTATGAACATGTTGGACTCATCTGCTGTGAAGCTAGACCTCCAAATATACACATGTTGGACTCATCTGCCTTGTAACAAATCTTCTATGTATACACATGTTGGACTCATATGCATTTTGTACCTAACTCTCAGTATATGGACATGTTGGACTCATATTCCATGTAGCTAGTACTCTGTATATGGACATGGTGAACTCATCAGCCATGTAGCTAGAATTCTGTATATAGAAATGTTGCTGTACTCTGCCATGTAGGTAGCTCTCTGTATATGGACATTTTGGACTCGTTTGTCATGTAGCTAGCTTACTGTGCATGGATATGTTGAGCTGATATGCCATGTAGGCAGCTATCTGTATATGCACATATTGACTTGTCTGCCATGTTGCTAGCTCTCATTACATGGACATGTTGGACTCATCTGCCATGTAGCTAGAACTCTCTATATGGAAATGTTGCACTACTCTGCAATGAAGTAGCTCTCAGTATATGGGCATGTTGGACTTATCAGCCATGTAGTCAGCTCTCTCT
>NW_006418176.1:0-1470 GCF_000296735.1 Chrysochloris asiatica | reverse complement strand
GTTGTCTGCCATGTAGCTAGCTCACTGTATATGGAATTGTTGGTCTCATCAGCCATGTATCTTGCTCTCTCTGCATGAACATGTTGGACTCATCTCCCTTGTAGCTAGTCCTCTATATATACACATGTTGGACTCATTTGCCATGTAGTTAACTCTTCAGGATATGGACATGTTGGATTCATCTGCCATATAGCAATACTATGTATATGGACATGTTGGACTACTCTACCATGTCGCTACCTGTCTGTATATGGACTCTTGGATTCATCTGCCATGTAGCCAGATCTCTGTATATGGAAATGTTGCAGTACTCTGCCATGTAGCCAGCTCTTTGTATATGGACATTATGGACTCCTCTGCCATGCAGTTAGCTCTCTGTGCATGGATATATTAGACTGTTCTGATACTATGAGGATAGCTCTCTCTATATGAAAATATTGGACTTGTCGGCCATGTACCTAGCTCTCTGTATGTGGACATATTGGACTTATCAGCCATGTATCCAGCTCTCTCTGTATGAACATGTTGGAGTCATCTGCCTTGTAGCTAGTCCTCTAAATATACACATGTTGGACTCCTCTTCCAAGTTTCTAATTCTTAGTATATGGACATGTTGGACTCATCTACCATGTAGCTAGCTCTCTGTATATAGACATTTTGTACTCCTCTGCCATGTATCTATCTATCTGTGCATGTATATGTTAGACTGAACTACCATGTAGGTAGCTCTCTGTATATGAACATATTGTACTTGTCAGCCATGTAGCTAGCTCTCAGTATGTGGACATGTTGGAATTATCAGCCATGAAGCAAGCTCTCTGAGTGTGAACATGATGGACTCATGTGCCTTGTAGCTAGCCCTATAAGTGTACACATGTTGGACTCATCTGCCATGTAGCTAACTCTCAGTATATGGACATGTAGGACTCATCTGCCATGGAGCTAGTACTCTGTATATGGACATGTTGTTCTACTCTGCCATGTAGTAAGCTCTCAGTATATGGATGAGTAGGACTCGTCGGCCATGTAGCTGGAACTCTGTATATAGAAATGTTGGACTACACTGCCATGTAGCTAGCTCTCAGTATATGAACACGTTGCACTTATCTGCGATGTAGCTAGAACTCTCTAAGTGGAAATATTGCACTACTCTGCCATGTAGCTAGCGCTCTCTTTATCAACATGTTAGACTCATCTGCCTTGTAACTAGTCCTCTAAATATACACATGTTGGACTCCTCTGCCAAGTTGCTAATTCTTAGTATATGGACATGTTGGACTCATCTACCATGTAGCTAGCTCTCTGTGCATGGATATGTTGGACTGATTTGCCATGTAGGTAGCTCTCTGTATAGGAACATATTGAACTTTTCTGCCATGTAGCTAGCTCTCTGTATATGGGAATGTTGGACTCATCAGCCATATAGTCAGCACTCTCTGTATGAACATGGTGGACTCATCTGCCTTGTAG
>NW_006418175.1:3763-4266 GCF_000296735.1 Chrysochloris asiatica | reverse complement strand
TTGGCTACCTAAAATGAGGGGGTGAAAAAGGCACGAAGTGACTGGCTTACAAGGTTTTGAGAGGGAGTTTAGTTTCAGAGTGTGAGGGGAAGACAGTCCCCCCTACTAAATCGTTTTCTTCTTGTCTAGATGGATCTGGGTCAAAGAGATGGGGATAAGATTCTTATGGTTCAATAGTGAGTAATTGTTATCATGACTAATTGTGACTGCACAATTGTAAAGGTGGAAGTTTTGTAATAAAAACAGAGAATTAGTTAATCTTACAGCCCAGAAACAGAGGACCCTTAAGACCATAAAGGGAGAACAGCACAAGCGGAATGTAGAACCTTATCCAGAGAAGCAGTGACACCTGAGATGAAGGCAGAGATGAGGACCTAGAGAAAGGGAGCAGCTGAGGACTCTAGAGTCATAGGAAAAGAGGGACTGAGAGCTGTAGGCTAGGAGATAGACTTGCAGAATGTGCTCTTTGATGGTTTAAATTATTATATATGCTTGAGTGTTAG
>NW_006418175.1:0-533 GCF_000296735.1 Chrysochloris asiatica | reverse complement strand
ATTCTGCAAGTCTGCTTCCTGGCCTCCAGCTCTCAGTCCCTCTCTTCCCAAGAATCTCAGCTGCTACCTCTATCCATGTCTCCTTCTCTAGTATCGCTGCTTCTCTGGAAAAGGTCTCATATTCTGCTTGTGCTCTCCTACCTTGATAATCCTAGGGTCCTCTGTTTTTGTTACAATACTTCTACCTTTACAATTATGGCAGTCACAAGTCATGATAACAATTACTCCCTACTGAAACATTAAGAATCTTATCCCCAGCTCTTTTATCCAGACCCATCTAGACAAGATGAAAACTATTCAGTGGGGACTCTTCCCCTCCCCCCACACACACTATTAAATCTTGCAAGTCAGTCACGTCATGCCTTTATCACCCCTCATTTTAGGTAACCAATGTCTAAGTTGCCCATTCCTATATACCCTGTGAACAGAGGGCATAGCATTGATACTTAGTGAAGACTCCTTTCCTCTCTGTTGGTATTTAGAGTTTCTACTTCCATGGGTATAGTTCAAGTTCATCAAATTGTAGCAATTTA
>NW_006418174.1:2401-3606 GCF_000296735.1 Chrysochloris asiatica | reverse complement strand
GCTTCCATAGGTGTAGGTCTAGTCTTTTTTGATGCTTCTTGCATTGTTCATTTTCAGCCAACAGAATCCTTCAATATTATAACTCGAGTCTTGATTTTTTTTTTTTTCTTATGTTCTTTCAACTTGAAAAATGGCAATCCTGTTTTTCCTTTTTGGTTTTCTAACTCTAGATCTTTGCACAGTTCATTACTTTGTCTTCTTGAGCTGCCTTTTGAAATATTCTGATCAGCTTTATTTTTTTTATTTTTTACTTCATTATTTTTTTTCCTTTTAGCTACTCTTCCTTCAAAAGCAAGTTTCAGAGTCTCTTCTGAGAAAGAAAGAAAGAAAAAAAAGGTATTTTCTTCCTTTTCTGTCTTTTAAATGACCTTTTGCTTTCTTTATGTATATGATATAGTTGATGCCATTCCTTTTGGTAATGAGTATAAAAACTTCACATATATAATATATCATGCTCACTTGCTTGAGTGGAGTCAGGACCCCTGGACATCTTAGAAATTACATGCTGGAGATGACTGAGCCTCTAGCAGACTGGGTCTCTGGGTATGTGGAAGAAGGTAACTTTGTAACCAGGATGACCTTCTGCCAAACTGTTACATATGCAAGAAGTAAACTTCTGTTGTGCAAAGTGTTTGAAATTTGGGCTTTGTTTGTTACAGCAGCTAGCTTCTTAGGCCGTTTGCATCACCTTAAATAGAGAGTTGGAATGAATCTATCACCGTAGTAATAGAGCTCACCAACTATACTGAGAAAGAGTAACTGGGCAGAGTCTGGAATCTAACACCAAACTTCTGAATGTACAACTTAGACCAATTGCTCAGTCTCAGTTCTTCAGTTCTCTTCTGTAATGTGGAGATAGCCAAAGAGTTGGTTATCAGGAAGATTAAGTGAGTGGCTGCTTCTGAAGGGTGTGGAGCAATGCCTGCAAGTACAGCCCTGGTGATTCAATGGTTAAGTGTTCAAACACGAACTGAAAGATCAGCGATTTGAACCTACCCAACTGCTCTGATGCTGTGGGTTATTGCGCTGGACTGCAAAGTTTATTGAATGTCAAGGTTGGTGGTTCAAACTCACCATCTGCTCCTTGGAAACCCTATACAGGGTCACTATGGGTCGTAACCCAGATGACAGCACTTAACAATATCAGTTGCTCTGTGGGAGAAAGACCTGGTGAGCTGTGTCTGTAAAGATGACAGCTGTGAAAA
>NW_006418174.1:0-513 GCF_000296735.1 Chrysochloris asiatica | reverse complement strand
GTTTTATTGTGAATTGAGTGATAGTTTACATGGGAGAGTATCATATCATATTTCATTTCATTGCAATGATTTCAATCCCCTCCATGCGGCATCGTTCAACAGCATTTGCTTCCAAGCCCTCTGTTTTTTGGGTTTTTCTGTTTGTTTGTTTTTTAATGTACACCAAAGTACTTAGGAATATATAACCATTCCAACAACCAAAGGGCATACCCTGCATGTCAGCTCCCCCACCTCCACAAACCTGGCCGCCAGCACACAGCCCCTCTCTCTCCTTGAGTCTAGAGTCCCCAGCCACTCTGTCTCTCCACGTCATTGTCTCTGCCTCTATCTCTGGTGTCACTGTCTCTCTGAATAGGGTCCCACACTCCACTCTTCTCCCTTGATGGTCCCAGGGCCCTCCACTCCTGGACTGCAAGATCCACCACTCCCTTCCTTTTGTTATAAAATGTCTGCCTTTACATTAGCAACATTCACCATCAGTCCTGATAGCAATTATTCTCTATTGAACCACAG
>NW_006418173.1:2105-3664 GCF_000296735.1 Chrysochloris asiatica | reverse complement strand
AAATAGTTGAACAGTAACCATTTCCTTTTGGTACAGTGACTTTGTATTCCTTTCATCTTCTCTTGATGCTTTCTGCATCATTCAATAATTCGCCCAGAGGATCCTTCAATAACGAAAGTCAAGGCTTGAATTTTTCTACAGTTCCCTCAGCTTTAGAAATGCTGAGTGTGTTCTTCCTTTTTGGTTTTCTGATTCCAGATTTTTGCACATTTTGTTTCAATATTTGACTTCATCCTCTTGAGCTGATCTTTGAAATGTTCTGTTCAGCTCTTGGGTCTCCTTATTTCTTCCATTTGCTTTAGCATCTCTTCACTGGATTTATTTACATAGTAACCACATATTGTGTTTCTAATTCTATGATTACTTTTTCTTTATTATTTATTTTGTTTATTGTTACTTTACCCTTTACCTTCCTTTTTCCTTTGTTTAATTTCTATAGTGTTTTTTATTATACCCCTCTGTACTATTTCTGGTTTATATTTCATTAGGGCAGCTTGGAATTTATTTATCCATTTATTAGTTTTGATATTTGTTCTCGCTTTGTAAGTTTTATTTGTCAGTTTTTTTAATATATTAATTTATCCTTAATAATTTAATTCTGTTTTCCTTTACTTTTTTTGATTTTTTGGGTTAAATGTTTATTTCTTTTTTTTATTCTGTATTTTTTTTGTTGAGGAAATATATAAAGCTATATACTTCCTTCTGTGTATTCCCATAGTTTATATTATACATAATATATATAGTTTGTATTATATATAATGATCATGTTTCTTAAATTTTAGTTCATATATTCTCCTAATTAAAAAGAAAGTAATAATTTCTGGCAAAATGGCAGACTAGGCAGAAGCACAAAATGGATCCTTTACAACAAAGATGCAAAAGACCAAATGAAACCATCCCAGATGAAAATTCTGGAGCCCTGAACTTCAGAAGAAATGTTGGAGAAGTGGATTGATTGCTTGCTGGAAGTAAAAACTGAGCAGGGATGGTGAGAGAAGGAGACTGGCTGGCGGTGTAGTGTGATCATCTTGTGAGCAGCTTTGGCACCAGAAGGAGGCCTGACAGAGTTGATTCACACACAGGATGGGGAAGATTTAATTCATTCTTTCCCCCTACACTCCTCTGGTGACCAGAGGTGTTACCAGTGCCTACCCTCCTCCACCCCCTGTGCAGACCCTGCTCTCTGGGCGTTCAGAGCCATGTGATTGGAAGCCATGACAGTGTGAGGTGGAGGGCAGCTTCATTGGATTCAGGTGGGATCAGCTCTAGACCTAGATAACCTGCAGAGTCACCAGATGGGCATTTAGCCAGTCACCCTGACTCCAGCTGCCCTGTGGTCCTAACAGACACTAATATTAGCTCACCAAGGGCCTCCAAGATTTACTTCCGGATTGAGTGTCCTAAACATAGATAACACCAAGTCTGATAATCTCTATCTAATGCCAAGAACTCTGCTTTCAGATCCTTGGCTTACAGGAACCCCCAGAGTTTTCTCCTCTCTAAGTTCAACAGCTGCACTGCTTTTTTTGTTTTTGTTTTTAGGTGTGTTATTTTTTTCC
>NW_006418173.1:0-1170 GCF_000296735.1 Chrysochloris asiatica | reverse complement strand
TGCTGCTCATGACATCTTTAAAATGTTCAAGAGCAAAGATATCAGTTTGAGGAATAAAGTGTACCTGACCCAAGCCATGGTATTTTCAATAGCTTCTTATGCATGTGAAAGATAGACAATGAATAAGGAAGATCATAGAATAATTGATACATTTGAGTTATGGTATTGGAGGAGAATATTAAAAGTACCATGGAGTATCAAAAGAACAAACAAATCTCTGTTGGAAGAAGTACAGCTAGAATGCTCCTTAGAAGCCAAGATGGCCAGATGCCATCTCTCAAACATCAGGAGAGACCAATCCCTAGAGAAAGACATCATGTTTGGTAAAGTGGAGGGACAGCAAAAAAGAGGGAGACCCACAAAAAGATGGATTGGCACAGTGGCAACAACAATAAACTCAAACCTGGCAACAGTCCTAAAGAAGGCACAGGACCAAGTGGTGTTCCATTTTGTTGTCCATAGGGTCACTATAGGTCAGAACCAATTCAATGGCACCTTACAACAACAATAACAACAGGAGTACTGCACAGCAATTTGCGTTTTAACCTGTCTTATTATGATTCTAATGAATGCTAAAAGGCTCCTTGAGTGAAGCATTCTTCTTGGAAATTTCTGTCAAAAATAAATTGCACTTGTATTTAGCTTATTTATTTTTTAGCAGGATTGAGAAGAGATGATTAGGTGATAGAAAAGAAATAATCCTAAAATAAAGTGATCCAGAATGGCAAAAATGTAAGGATTGGCAAATATTTATTTGATAAATGAGAGCAAAAGAAGCTAAGGTAAAAATCTTAATATATGACAGTTTAGCATTTAGGCACCCAAAATGATTAAGCTAAAATGGTACCCTAAAATGCCAAAGAGTACAATTTAAAGTGAAGATACGGCTTTCTACCAAATAACTGTCAGCAACATTCATGAAACAGAAATTACATAAGGAAACAGAAAACTAGACTTTAAAAAACTAACAAAAGGAGTCTTTAATTTACCTCTTTTTGACAACAGATCACTGGAACAAAAACTAAGGAGAGTTATAGAACAACTAAACTGCAAAATTAAAATGTTACATGCGACTGATATAATTCAAATGCCTTTCTGAAAATAGAGAATGTATCTTGTTTTCAAGAGTTCATGGAATAGTCATAAAACTTAATATATTAGAAAATAAAA
>NW_006418172.1:2923-3611 GCF_000296735.1 Chrysochloris asiatica | reverse complement strand
CTGTTAGGCCTTTAGGGCTAAGGATAGGGCTGTTAGGACTTTAGGGATAGGGATAGGGCTACGACTAGTGCTAAGGCAAGTGCTTTAGGGCTACGTCTAGGGCTAGGGCATTAGGGCAAGGGCTTTACGGCTAGGAATAAAGCTGTTAGGCCATTAGGGCTAGGGCTAGGGCTGTTAGGGCTAGGGTTATGTCTAGGGCTTATAGGGCTTTAGGGCTAGGGCTAAGGCTAGAGCTGTTAGGGCTTTAGGGCTATGGCAGGGCTAGTGCTTTAGGGATAAAATTAGGTCTAGGGTTACAGCTAGGGCATAAGGTAAAGGGCTTTATGGCTAGGGATAGCCCTGTTAAGGCTTTAGGGCTAGGGTTAGGGCTAGGGCTTTAGGGCTAAGTCTAGGGCTAGGGCTAGGGCATTAGGGTAAGGGTTTTAAGGCTAGGGCTAGAGCTCTTAGGGCTTTAGGGCTAGGGTTAGGACTTTAGGGCTAGGTCTAGGGCCAGGGCATTTGGGCAAGTGCTTTAGTTCTAGGGCTAAATCTGTTAGGCCTTTAGGGCTAAGGCTAGGGCTTTTAGGGCTTTAGGGCTAGGGGTAGGGCTAGGACTAGGGCTATGACAAGGGCTTTAGAGCTGCGTCTAGGGCTAGGGCATTAGCGCAAGAGCTTTATGGCTAGGATTAAACCTGTTAGGTCATTAGGG
>NW_006418172.1:0-703 GCF_000296735.1 Chrysochloris asiatica | reverse complement strand
TCTTTAGTACTAGGGCTAGGGCTAGGGCTCTTAGTTCTTTAATGCTAGGGCTAGGGCTAGGGCTCTTAGGGCTTTACGGCTAGGGCTAGGTCATTTAGGGCTTTAGGACTAGGACTAGGGCTGATAGGGTTTATGGTTAGGGCTAGTGCTAGAATTTTTAGGGCTTTAGTGCTAGGTCTATGTCTAGAGCTGTTAGGGCTTTAGGGCTAGGGCTAGGGCTGTCAGGGTTGTCAGGGATTTGGTGCTCGGGCTAGGGCTAGGGATTTAGGACTATGTCTAGGGCATTAGGCAACAGCTTTAGGGCTATAACTATTAGGCCATTAAGGCTGTTGTTTGGGCTAGGGCTGTTAGGGCTTTAGGGCTAGGGCTAGGGTTAGGGCAGGGCTGTTAGGGCTTTAGGGCTAAAGCTGTTAGGGCTTTAATGCTAGGCTTAGGGCTGTTAGTGCTTTAGGTCTTCAGGGCTAGGACTAAGGCTTATAGGGCTTTAGGTCTATGTCTAGTGCTGTTAAGGCTTTTGGGCTAGGCTTAGCCTAGGGCTTATAGGGCTTTAGGGCTATGGCTAGTGCTGTTAGGGCTTCAGGGCTAGGGCTTGGGCTATGGCTGTTAGGGCTTTACGGGTTGGGCTAGGGCTAGGTCTGTTAGGGTTTTAAGGTGAATGCTAGGTCTAGTGCTGTTAGGGCTTTAGGGCTAGGTTTAGGGCTAG
>NW_006418171.1:1911-2537 GCF_000296735.1 Chrysochloris asiatica | reverse complement strand
TTCTCCAGAATTGACCATGTATTAGGCCAAAAATAAACCTCTATAAACTTTCAAATATGAAAATACTACAAAGCAGCGTCTGCCCGTGTCTACTGGGTTGAGTGCCTGATTTTGCAAAATCGAGTAAAGAAAACCTAAAAAAAAAAAAAAAACTACAAAGTATCTTCTCAGACCATGCTATCAAATTAGAAATCAACAAATCAGAAGACCAAAGAAATAAATTCAAATACATGGAAACTGAATAACATGCACCTGAAAAGTGACTGAGCAGTAGAAGAAATAAAACGTGAACTCACAAAGTTCCTAGAAACAAATGAGAATGAAAACACAACATACCAAAATCTTTGGGACATGGCCAAAGTGGTGCTGAGAGAACAATTTATTGCAATAAATGCATACATCCAAAAAGAAGAAAGAACCCAAGTTAACACATTAACACACCATCTACAACATTAGAAACAGACCAATAGAGGGAACCTACAGCCACCCAAAGAAAAGAAATAATAAAGATTAGAGCAGACATAAATGAGGTAGAAAACAGAAAAACTATAGAAAGAATCAATAGGACAAGAAGCTGGTTCTTTGAAAGGATTAACAAAATTGACAGACCATTGGCAAACCTAACA
>NW_006418171.1:0-631 GCF_000296735.1 Chrysochloris asiatica | reverse complement strand
AAATAACCCAATTAAAAAATGGGCACAGGACATGAACAGACACTTCATCAAGGAGATCTGGGCAGCCAACAAACATATGAAGAAATGTTCATTGTTGTTGTTGTTTAGGTGCCATTGAGCTGACCTTATGCACAGCGATTAGATGCAAATCAAAACAACAATGAGATATCATCTCACACTAGCAATAACAGCAAAGAACAAAAAAGTAGAGGACAATAATTGCTGGCGAGGATGTGGAGAGACTGAGATGCTCCTGCATTACTGGTGGGATTGCAAAATGGTCCAATCTCTTTGGAAAGCAATATGGTGCTTCCTCAGAAGGTTGGAAATAGAAATATCTTATGATCCAGAAATTCCTCTACTTGGTATTTTACCCACAAGAACTACGAGCCATAACACGAGTAGATACATATATGCAGACCTCAATGTTAATAGCAGCACTAGTTACAATAGCAAAAAGATGGAGACAGCCTAAGTGCCCATCAACTGAAGAAAGGATAAACAAACTGTGGTACATACACACAATAGAATATTATGCTACCTTCAAGAATAACAAGGAAGCTGCAAGCCACCGCATAGGACCGCTATTGTAAAAGAAGAAGAAAAAGAACCCATACTAAAGGGGGGGGGG
>NW_006418170.1:3891-4307 GCF_000296735.1 Chrysochloris asiatica | reverse complement strand
TAAAGCCCTTCCAGCCCTAGCCCTAGCCCTAGCACTAAAGCCATAACAGGCTAGCCCTAGCCCTATCCCTAAAGCCCTAACAGCTGTAGCCTTAGCCCTAAAGCACTAAGAGCCCTAGACCTAGACCTAAAGCCCTAGCCCTAAATCATTAGCACTAGCCCTACCCTAAAGCCCTAGACCTAGACTTAGCCCTAAAGCCCTAGCCCTAACCCTAGCCCTAAAGCCCTAACAGCCCTAGCCCTACAGCTAAAGCCATAACAGCTCTAGCCCTAGCCCTAAAGCCCTAAAAGCCCTAGCCCTAGCCCTGACGTCCTAACATCCCAAGCCCTAGACCTAAAGCCCTATCAGTCCTAGCCATAGCCCTAAAGCCATATCAGCCCTAGCCCTAGATGTTGCCCTAAAGACCTTAAAGCCCT
>NW_006418170.1:0-866 GCF_000296735.1 Chrysochloris asiatica | reverse complement strand
TAGCACTAGCCCTACCCTTAAGCCCTAGACCTAGACTTAGCCCTAAAGCCCTAGCCGTAACCCTAGCACTAAAGCCCTAACAGCCCTAGCCCTACAGCTAAAGCCCTAACAGCTCTAGCACTAGCCCTAGCCCAACAGCCCTAAAAGCCCTTGCCCTAGCCCTAGCCCTGAAGTCCTAACATCCCTAACTCTCGCCCTAAACCCCTATCAGTCCTAGCCCTAGCCCTAAAGCCATATCAGCCCTAGCCCTAGCCCTAAAGACCTTACAGCCCTAGGCCTAGTCAAAAAGCACTTTCCCTAATGCCATACCCGTAGACCTAGCCCTAAACGTACCCATAAAGTCCTATCCCTGGCCTTAGCCATAAAGCCCTAACAGCCCTAGCCCTAGTCCTAGCCCTAAAGACCTATAAGGCCAAGGCCTAACCCTAGCCCTAAAGCCCTATCAGCCCAAGCACTAGCCCAAACCCTAGCCCTAAAACCCTATAGGCCTAGCCCTAACCCTAACCCTAGCCCTAAAGCTCTATCAGCCCTAGCCTTAGCCCTAGCCCTAGCCCTAGCCCTAAAGCCCGAACATGCCTAAACCTAGACCTAAAGCCCTAACAGCCCTAGCCCTAAAGCCCTATAAGTCCTAGCCCTGACCCTAGCACTAAAGCCCTATCAGCCTTAGCCCTAGCCCAAGCCCTAAGGCCCTAACAGCCCTAGACCTAGTCCAAAAGGCTTAACAGACCAAGTCCTAGACCTACCCCAAAAGCCCTAACCACCCTTGCCCAAGCCCTAGCCCTAAAGCCCAACAGCCCTAGCACGAGCACTAGCACTAAAAACCTAACAGCCATAGACATAGAATTAGCCTTAAAGCCCTAACAGTC
>NW_006418169.1:0-1434 GCF_000296735.1 Chrysochloris asiatica | reverse complement strand
CTAAGGATATCAGGATGTCTAAGGATATGCAGAATGTCTTTCGTTTGACTCATTGGAATCCTATTAATTTGACAACGGGTGGCTCCTAGTATTTGGTATCTGAATAATGAGTATTCAGGATTGTTAACAGAGACAAACGTGTCAACAGGGATAGAGATTTCATGAAAAGAGAACTATCCGCAGCTCATATGACACTCATGAGGACCTTTGTCTAAGGATATCAGGATCTAGTAAACAATTTTGTTTCTTTCCTAGCAAGAGAGAAAAACGAACGTGTTAGAGATTGTTCGATTCCAAAGGAGCTTTGAGAATTCTGTCTATGGAATCTGGTGTACTCCCCCTTTTTAACGCGACCTGATTCAATCGGTTACAACTGTCGTACCTTTTCAAAAAAGGCTCTTCATAAGGTTTTCATACAATGCGATCCTCTTATTTTCACACAATGGAATTCAATTATATATTGAAACCTGTAGCTTACTTAGAAAAGGCAAAGAATCCTGCATATGCTCTTCGTCAGTAAAATGTGCAAAATGTCCTTGGTTTGACTTTTTGGAATTCTGTTATTTTGAAAAAGAGACTCTCCTAGAATTTGGTTTCTAAGTAATGACTCTTGAGGATTGTTCAACGAGACAAATGTGTCAAAAGGAGAGCAATTTCATGGATCCAAACTTGTATTCCACTCTTGAGAACGTGTGTCTAAGGATATCAGGATGTCTAAGGATATGCAGAATGTCTTTTCATTTGAATTATTGGAATCCTCTTAATTTGGCAAAGGGTGTCTCCTAGTATTTGGTATCTGAATAATGAGTATACAGGATTTTTGACAGAAACAAACGTGTCAACAGGGATAGCAATTTCATGTAAATAGAAGTATCCGCAGCTCATATGACACTCATGAGAACCTTTTTCTAAGGATATCAGGATCTAGGAAACAATTTTGTTTCTTTGCTAGCAAAATAGAATATGGAATGTGTTAGAGTTTGTTCCATTCCAAAGGAGCTTTGAGAATTCTGTCTCTGGAACCTGGTGTTTACCCCGTTTTTAATGCATTCCTGATTCAATCGATTACAATTGTCGTATCTCTTAAAAAAGCCTCTTCATAATCTTTTCATACAATTGAATCCTCTTATTTTAACACAATGGAATTGAATTATATATTGATATCAGTAGCTTACTTAGAAAAGGCAAAGAATCCTGCATGTTTTGTTCATCAATAAAATGTGAAAAATGTCCTTCGTTTGACTTATTGGAATTCTGTTATTTTGAAAAAGAGACTCTCCTAGAATTTGGTTTATATGTAATGACTCTTGAGGATTGTTCAAGGAAACAAATGTGTCAAAAGGAGAGCAATTTCATGGATTCAAACTTCTATTCCACACTTGAGAACGTGTTTATAAGCATATCAGGATGTCTAAGGATAAGCAGAATGTCTTT
>NW_006418168.1:2004-3705 GCF_000296735.1 Chrysochloris asiatica | reverse complement strand
CACGTTGGGCACATCTGCCATGTAGCTAGTACCCTGAATATGGACATGTTGGAGTACTCTGCCATGTATCTACCCTCAGTATATGGACACGTTGGACACATCTGCCATGAAGCTAGAACTCTGTATATGGAAGTGTTGCCCTACTCTGCCATGTACCTAGCTCTCTGTATATGGACATTTTGGACTCGTCTGCCATGGCCTAGCTGTCTTTAAATGGATATGTTGGACTGATCTGCCAAGTAGGTAGCTCTCCACTAATGAACATAATGGACTTTTCTGCCATGAAGCTAGCTCTCAGAACATGGACACGTTGGACATATGTGCCATGTAGCTAGAACTCTGTATATGGAAATGTTGTACTATGAAGCCATGTAGCTAGCTCTCTGTATATAGACAATTTGGACTCATCTGCCTTGTACCTAGAACTCAGTATATGGAAATGTTGCACTACTTTGACATGTAGCTAGCTCTCTGTATATAGACAAGTTGGATTCATTTGCCTTGTAGCTAGAACTATGTATATGGAAATGCTGCACGACCATGCCATTTAGCTAGCTCTCTGTATATGGACATTTTGGCCACGTCGGCCATGTAGCTAGCTCTCTGTACATGGATATGTTGGACTGATCTGCCAAGTAGGTAGCTCTCTGTATATGAACATATTGGACATGTCTGCCATATAGCTAGCTCTCAGTATATGGATACGATGGACACATCTGCCATACAGCTAGAACTCTGTATATGGAAATGCTGCACTACCCTGCCATGTAGCTAGACTGTATAGGGGTATTTTGGACTCGTCTGCCATGTCCTAGCTCTATGTACATGGATAAGTACTACTGATCTGCCAAGTAGGTAGCTCTCTGTGTGAACATGTTGGACTTCTCTGCCATGTAGCTAGCTCTCAGTCTATGAAAACGTTGGACACACCTGCCATGTAGCTAGAACTCTGTATATGTAAATGTTGCACTATGATGCCATGTAGCTAGCTCTCTGTATATAGACATGTTGAACTCATCTGCCTGGTAGCTAAAACTCTGTATATGGAAATGTTGCACAACCCTGCCATGAATCTTGCTCTCTGTATATGGACATTTTGGACTTGTCTGCCATGAAACTAACACTCTGTACAAGGATATGTTGGACTAATCTGTCAAGTAGGTAGCTCTCTCTTTATGAATATATTGGACTTGTCTGCCATGTAGGTAGTTCTCAATATATGGACACATGGTACACATCTGCCATGTAGCTAGACTTCTGTATATGGAAATGTTGTACTACTCTGCCATGTTGCTAGTTCTCGGTATAAGGATATTTTGGACTTGTCTGCCATGTAACTAGCTCTCAGTGTATGGACATGTTGGACTTATCTGCCATGTAGCTTATACCCTGTATATGGACATGTTGGACTGCTCTGTCATGAAACTAGCTCTTAGAGTATGGACAAGTTGGACACATCTGCCATATACCAAGAACTCTGTGTATGGAAATGTTGCATTACTCTATCATGTTGCTAGCTCTCTGTATATGAACACCTTTGACACATCTGCCATGTAGCTAGAAATCATTATATGGAAATGTTGTACAACAATGCCATGTATCTAGCTCTCTGTATATGTACATTTTGGACTCGTCTGTCATGTAGCTAGCTCTCTGTACCTGGATGTGTTGGACTGATCTGCCAAGTAGATAGCTCTCGGT
>NW_006418168.1:602-1384 GCF_000296735.1 Chrysochloris asiatica | reverse complement strand
TCTGTATATGGAAATGTTGCCCTACCATGCCATGTTTCTAGCTCTCTTTACATAGACAAGTTGGACTCATCTCCCTTGTAGCTATAACCCTGTATATGCAAATGTTGCACTACCCTGTCATGTAGCTAGCTATCTTTATATAGACATTTTGGACTCTTCTACCATGTAGCTAGCTCTCTGTACATGAATATATTGGACTTACCTGCTAAGTAGGTAGTTCTCTTTATATGAACATATTGATCTTGTGTGCCCTTTAGGTAGCTCTCAGTATATGGACACGTTGGGCACATCTGCCATGTAGCTTGAACTCTGTATATGGAGATGTTGCACTACCCTGCCATGTAGGTTGCTCTATGTATATGGATGTATTTGACTTGTCTGCCATGTATCTAGCTCTCAGTATTTGGACATGTTGGACACATCTGCCATATAGCTAGAACTCTGTATATGGAAATGTTGCACTACTCTGCCATTTACCTAGTTCTCTGTACATGGATTGATTGGACTGAACAGCTAAATAGGTAGCTCTTTGTATATGAATATATTAGACTTGTTTGCCATGTAGCTAGCTCTCTCTACTAGGATATGTTGCACTACTCTGACATGTAGCTAGCTCTCTGTACATTGATATGTTGGACTGATCTGCCAGGTAGGTAGATCTCTATATGTACAAATTGAACTTGTCTGCCATCTTGATCACTTTCAATATATATACCTGTTGGACTCATTAGCCAGGTAGCTTCTATTCTGTATAAGGAAATGATGCACTACTCTGCCATGTA
>NW_006418168.1:0-502 GCF_000296735.1 Chrysochloris asiatica | reverse complement strand
CTGTATATAGACAAGGTGGATTCATCTGGTTGTAGCTAAAATTCTGTATATGGAAATGTTTCAATGCATTGCTATGTAGCTAACTCTCAGTATATGAACACTTTGGACTCATCTCCCATGTAGCTTGAACTCTGTATATGGAAAGGATGCACTACTCTGCCATGAAGCTAGCTCTCTGTATATGGACACGTTGGGCACATCTGCCATGTAGCTAGAATTCTTTATATGGAAATGTTGCACTACCCTGCCACTTAGCTAGCTCTTTGTATATGAACATATTGGAATTGTCTTCCATTTATATAGCTCTCACTATATGAACATATAGGACTCATCAGCAATGTAGCTAGAAGTCTGTATATGGAAGTGATGCACTATTCTGCCATGTAGCTAGTTTTCTGTATAAAGACAAGCTGGATACATCTGCCTTGTAGCTAGAACACTGTATATTGAAATGTAGCCCTACCCTGCCATGTAGCTAGCTCTCTGTATATGGACATTTTGG
>NW_006418167.1:0-3705 GCF_000296735.1 Chrysochloris asiatica | reverse complement strand
AAAAAAAAAAAACTCTTCAAAGGCTTCCTTCCTTTGAAACAGACATAAAGGAAAGGTGAAATTCATCTGAGGACTGTTCAAAGGAATCATAATCTTAGTAAAAGGGGAAAAATGAAAATATGTTCAAAGCCATCTTTGTTTCTTCAGAAAGATTCTACAAATGAAATCAAGGAATATTTGCTTAGAGCAATAAAGTCAGACCCACCAGAGAAAATAAATGATACACACAGATGTTTATTAGAAAAGTGTTTGTCAGTTGAAGCAAATTTGCTTTACAGAACATTGCATTTACAGGATTAAGGTAAGTAATGATTAAATTTTAGGAAATGAACAGTCTGGAATGGAAGAACTTTCAACCTGAAATACATTATAAAGTATATTTCAAGCATGTCTGAGAATCTATTAAATACAATGATGTGAAAGCGTATGGTTAGCCTTGGGACACACACTCAGTTCTACAATACTGAGGGTATCATGGGCCAGAGGAAGCAAGTGGCTCATCAAACATTTTCAATTCATTTGTGGTCATTTGATGCTATTTCTAAAACAAATGGTGCCAGTTTTATGTTGGAATGCAATAAGATAATAGAATTTGACTTTTTAAAAATCCTTTATAACTAGAAAGGAGGTGATTTTTATACTCTCAAGGAATAACTTCTTGTCTCATAATTCACACAAAAAAAGGATATGTTTTTATCGAAAGCTAATAATGCTTGAGTAAGGGTGAGAATCAATGAATGGGGCAAAATAGTTAAGTGCTCAATAACTAGCAAAAAGTTTGACTATTCACACTCACCTAGAGGTGTCTCTGAAGAAAACCCTGGAGATCTGCTTCTGAAAATCATGGCCTTGAAAATCGCCTGAAGCAGTCTTACTCTATACATATGGGGCTGCCCCCAGTCAGAATTGACTTGAAGGCAACTAACAAGATTGAGAGGTGTTTCAAAAATTCATGATAACTAGATTTAATGTATATAAGTCAGGATTACATCAAGTTGAAGTAGAAGAAAAATGCACAAGAGGGAAAACAGAAGTGGCTAGTTTCTACTCAAGCTTCCAAAGTGAGACATGTATGTTTCCTCTCATCTGGTTGACATGCTTGATCAAGAAAATCTTCCAGGCTCCAGCAGAGGAAAGCAGTCTTGATGCAAGAGATTTGAACCCATCATCTTTATCTAAAACTGCATCAGGCAGTTAGATGAAGTGATATAAACAACATTAGTTTATGAGGGAGGAACTTGTGTTTCCATCCTCTTTCTGCAGTATCTGTAAGATCCTGAGAAAAAAAATTATGATTTCTAGAAGTCAGAGGTCTTTCATCTATGGAAGAGGACCTTGATATCTACCTCTCTGAGCTGTTTTGAGTAGTAAATAGTGCTACATTGTACTTAACTGCTGTTGGCAGTTGTTGAGTTGATTCCAACTCATGGTAATCTCATAAGTGCAGACTGTTTATAGGGTTTTCAAGGCTATGCGACCTTTCATAAGCAGATCACCAGACCTGTCTTCCCAGTGGACACTTCTAACTGGAGTCAAACCACCAAAATTTTTGTTAATACCAAAGCACTTAAATGTTCACACCACTCAAGGACACAACAGAAATGTCCCTACATGGTTGTGATCATATGAACCAGGGAAATCAGACCCAATTTGATAGACCAGGTTTATTCTGTGGTGGCATATGTTGCTTTCTTGTGGTTAAGTACCATCAAGTCAGTTCCAATTCACAGCAACTATTTATAGGGATTCCAACGAGCAACTGGTGGGTTTGAATAGCTGATCTTGTGGTTAGCAGTCAAGTGCTTATCCTACAGCCAGGAATCCTTAGTCTTCTTGTTGTTAAGTGACATGGATTCAGTTCTGACTCATAGTGACCATATGTAGAATTTCCAAGGACCAGCCATTAGATTTGAACTGCTGACCTTGAGGTTAGCAGTCCAGTGCTTATCCTACAATGCTACACCAGGACTCCTTACTCTGTTGTTGCTGTTGCTAAGTGTTGTTGAGTCAGTTCCAAATCATAGCGAGCCTGCATAGGGATTCTGAGGAGCAGCTTGTGGTTTTGAAACACCGACCTTGTGGTTAGCATTCCACTATTCATCCTATAGCACTGCACCAGAACTCTTGTTAGGGTGCCTTTAAAAAAAAAAAAAAAAATGGCAAAAATTACTTTGAGTTCCTAGAAACAAATGAGAACAAAAATACAACATATCAAAATCTTTGGAACACGGTAAAAGTGGTGCTGAGAGGACAATTTATTGCAATAAATGCACACATCCAAAAAGAAGAAAGAACCAAAATTAACACTTTAACACAGCACCTACAACAATTAGAAACAGACCAACAGAGGGAACCTACAACCACCAAAAGAAAAGAAATAATAAAGATTAGAGAAGAAATAAATGAGATGGAAAACAAAAAACTATAGAGAGAATCAACAGGAAAAGAAGCTGGTTATTTGAAAGGATTAAGAAAATTGACCATTGGCAAACCTAACAAAAGAAAAGAAGGAGAAGACACAAATAACACTCATTAGAAACCACATGGACAATGTCACAATGGAACAAAAAAAAATCAAAAGGATAATAACAGAATACTATGAAGAGTTGTTCTCCAATAAATTTGAAAACTTAGAAGAGATGGATACATTTTTAGATAAACACAACCTACATAAACTTACACACAGTGAAGTAGAAAACCATAACAAAAGAAGAAATTGATCAGGTCATCAAAAGACTCCCAACCAAAAAAAGTCCAGGCCCAGATAGCTTCATTGGTGAGTTCTACCAAACATTCAGGGAAGAGCTGTCACCAATTCTACTCAAATTATTCCAGAAGGTAGAGGAGGATGGAAAATTTCCTAATATATTTTATGAAGCAAGCATAACCCTCATACCAAAACCAGGGAAGGATGTCACTAAGAAAGAAAATTATAGACCAATATCCCTCTTGAACATAGATGCAAAAACTCTCAACAAAATCCTAGCCAACAGAATCTAGCAGCTCATCAAAAAGTTAATAAATCATGACCAAGTGTGATTCATATCAGGGATGCAAGGATGGTTCAACATTAGAAAAACAATCATTGTTATCCACCATATAAATAAGAAAAAAGAAAAGAACCACATGATCATATTGATTGATGTAGAAAAGGCATTTGACAAAATCCAACAACCAGTGCTAATAAAAGCACTCAACAAAATAGGAATTGAAGGGAAATTCCTCAATATAATTAAGAGCATATATACAAAACCAACAACCTACATTACTCTCAATGGAGAGAAACTGAAAGCCTTCCCTCTCTGAACAGGAACCAGACAATGATGGTCTTTGTCACCACTACTATTCAGCATTGTTCTAGAAGTCTTAGCAAGAGCTATACGGCAAGACAGGGAAATTAAAGGCATCCAAATTGGCAAAGAGGAAGTAAAAATCTCTCTACTTGCAGAATATATGATCCTATACATAGTAAACCACAAAGACTCAGTAAAAAAACTTCTAGACCTCATTGGAAGATTCAGCAAAGTGGCAGGATATAAGATCAACATACAAAAATCAATTGGATTCCTCTATACCAAAAATGATAGCATTGAAAAAGACATTAGGAAAGCAATACCATTTACAATAGCCACCCAAAGTATAAAATATCTAGGAATAAATGTAACCAGAGAAACAAAGGACTTATACAAAGAAAACTACAAAACA
>NW_006418166.1:1992-3038 GCF_000296735.1 Chrysochloris asiatica | reverse complement strand
CATGGCAGATCAGTCCAATATATCCATATACAGAAATCTAGCTACATGGCAGACAAGTCCAACATGTCCATATACAGAGTACTAGCTACAACGCACATCAGTCCAACATGTCCATATACTGAGAGTTAGCTAAAGGGCAGATGAGTCCAACATGCATATATTTATATGGCCAGCTACAAGGCAGATGAGTCCAACATGTTCAGAAATGGAGAGCAGGCTATTTGGTTGATCGATCATACATGTCCATATACTGAGAGCTAGCTACATGGCAGACAAGTCAAACATGTTCAAATACAGAGAGCTACATACTTGGCAGGTCAATCCAAAATATCCATGCACAGAGAGCTAGCTCCATATCAGACGAGTTCAAAATGTCCCTATACAGAGTTAGCAACATGGTTGAGTAGTGCAACCTGTCCATATACAGAGTTCTAGCTACATGGTAGATGATTCCATCTTGTCCATATAATGAGCGCTAGCTACATGCCTAAGTAGTCCAACATGTCCATATACTGAGAGTCAGCTATGTGGTAGATGTGGTAGATCTGCCTGTAGCTAGCCCTCTAAATATACACATATGCATATTTAGAGGGCTAGCTACAGGCAGATGAGTCCAACATGTTCATACAGAGAGAGCTGGTTATATGGATGATGAGTCCAACATGTCCATGTATAGAGAGCTAGCTACATGACAGATAAGTTCAACATGACCATTATACAGAGTACTAACAACATGCAGATGAGTCCAACATGTCCATATACTGAGAGTTAGTGACGTGGCAGATGAATCTAAGTGGGTTAGCTACAAGGCAGATGAGTCTAATACGTTCATACATAGAGAGCTGAATACAAGGTTGATGAGTTCAAGTTGTCAATATACAGAGTGCTAGCTATATTGCAGATGAGTTCAACATTTTCATATAAACAGAGCTAGCTACATGGCAGAGTAGTGCAACATTTCCATATAAAGAGTTCTTACTACGTGGCAGATGTGTCCAACGTGTCCATGTAAAGAGAGCTAGTTACATGGCAGAGTATTCCAATAT
>NW_006418166.1:0-642 GCF_000296735.1 Chrysochloris asiatica | reverse complement strand
ACAGAAAGCTAGCTACATGTGATAGGAGTCCAAAATATCCCTATACAGAGGTAGCTACATGGCAGAGTAGTGCAACATGTCCATATACAGAGTTCTAGTTACATGGCAGATGAGTCCAAAGTGTCTATATACTAAGAGCTAAGTACATGGCAGAGTAGTCCACCATGTACATATACAGTGCCCCAGCTACATGGCAGATGAGTTCAACATGCACATATACTGAGAGTTAGCTACATGGTACTTAAGCCTAACATGTGTATATTGAGAGGGCTAGCTACAAGGCAGTTGAGTACAACATGTTCATACACAGAGAGCTGGCTATAAGGCTGATTTGTCAAACATGTCCATGTACTGAGAAGTAGCTAAATGGCAGACAAGTCTAATATGTTCATATAGAGACCTACCTACATGGCAGATCATTCCAACATATCCATTCACAGAGAGCTAGCTACCTGACATAGGAGTCTAACATTTCCATATAAAGAGTACTAGCTACATGGTGGATGAGTCCAACATGTCCATATACTGAGAGTAAGCTACATGGCAGATGAGTCCAACATGTGAATATTTAGGGGACTAGCTACAAGGAGCTCTGGTAGCATAGTGGTTATGAATCGGGCTGCGAACCTTAAGGTCAGCAGT
>NW_006418165.1:1912-3648 GCF_000296735.1 Chrysochloris asiatica | reverse complement strand
AAAAAAAAAAAGCCTGAAAAACTAAAAACCTTAGGGGGAAGAGAGGCAAAAAGAAGAACTCTTATTTCACAAATGGGAAGATCTAGAAATGAGAAAGCAGTTCCTTTCTAACAATAGTCTAAAGTAGATGCCCCACATAGCATAGCACTATTAGATGGTGAGATGAGATCTCAAGGCCTCAGAACACTAAATTTGCCTCTCAGCAGAACTACATGATAACTTCGCCATACTTGTCATTCATCTCTTACAGTACTCAATTTTCTCTTCATCTTATTCTTTTTAGGTGAGATTTAAAACACCCACCAGGGATTTTTTTTTTTTTTTTGCCCCCACTATGGAAGCAAATATTGTTTTGGTAGAAAAAGTGTTCAACTTCTAATCATTTGTCAAGATTTCAATATGAAATGTGGCTTTCCATGTACTTAAAACACAGTAAATTACTCATTTTCAGGACATCAAAATGTCACTCTTTTGCTTGGGAAAAACATAAAATCAGTCTATACAATCATCCTCTCCATCACTAACAATCCTGAATGAAGGCCCAGGCAACTTGTCAACACGACCCGTCCAAATTCCCCACTAGAAATTGGCTTAGGCCCTAAAAGAATCCCTCTTTCGTATTTTCCATCTTCACTCCAACTGCAGACTCAGGCATCTGACTCCTACCTTTAAATTAAAGAAGCAAGCTCAATAAATTGGATATTTTTTCAAAAGCAAAAGCTTTATTCAGAAGTAATTTATATACTAATTTGATTATTAGTTTTTGATCAGAAAAGAAGAACAACAGAAGAAGACATGAGACAAAACTCTATTTTCCCCTAAAACAATTGAAAGCAGAGAGTCAAGCAGATACTTGTACACCAAGGTCAGTTCACAAGAGCCAAAAGGTGGGCACAATATAAGTGGTCATCAACAGATGAATGAAAGAACAAATGTGGAATCTACATACTATGGGATATTATTTGGCCTTGAAGAGAAATGAAGTTCTAAATGAAGTAAGTCAGACACAAAAGGACAACTAGGTGCCTGCCTAGTAACCCAACACTCAACAGTTCAAACCTACCCAGCATCTCCACAAGAAAAAAAGGCCAAGAAATCGTCCTCAGTAAAGACTGTTGTTGTTAAGTATCATTGAGTCTATTCCAACCCAGTGACCCTGTATAGGGTTTCCAAGGAGCGGCTGATGAGCTTGAACTGCTGACTTTGCAGGCCAGCTCATTAACCCTCAGTGCCATCCTATAGAAGAGCAGTTCTATTCTGTAACACTTGCGGTCACCGGAGCAGTATCAACTTGATGGCAACAGGTTTGGTTTTATCTAAAATAGGCAAATGCATAGTATTTAGTGCTTACCAAGAACTGAGGAGAGGGGAGAATGTTTCTGTTTGGGGTTATCAAAAGTTGAGAACAAGACAGTAGTGACAATTGGACAACATTGTAAACATAATGTCACCAAATTGTATGCTTCAAAATGGTTTAAATAGCAAATTTTGCTACGTCTATATCCGAGTGTGACTCTGTGGATTCCTTCCATCTTCTCTTGAGGTTTTCTGCATCATTCAATTATTTGCACAGAAAATCTTTCAATAATGAAATCCGAGGCTAGAATTTTTTCTTCAGTTCCCCCAGCTTGAGAAATGCTGAGCATGTTCTTCCTTTTTGGTTTTCTGATTCCAGATCTTAGCACATTTTGTTGTGATAATTGGCTTTATCTTCTCAAGATGATCTTTGAAATTTT
>NW_006418165.1:0-1201 GCF_000296735.1 Chrysochloris asiatica | reverse complement strand
ACTGATTGGAAGAGATCTGTATTTGTGCCCATTCCAAAGAGAGGTTACCCAATGGAATGCAGAAATCATTGGACAATCTCTTTGATATCCCATGCAAATAAAGTTTTACTAGAGATAATACAGAAATGACTGGAAGCATACACTGACAGAGAACTTCCAGAGGTTCAACAAGATTCAGAAGAGGCCATGGAATGAGGGATATCATATCTGATGTCTGATGGATCTTGGCTGAAAGCAGAGAATAGCAGAAAGATGTTTACCTGTGCTTTATTGACTACACAAAGGCTTTTGATTGTGTGGAGCATGACAAGCTATGGACAATATTGTGAAGTATGAGTATTCCAGAACACTTAATTGTGCTTATGAGGAATCTGCACCTGGACCAAGAGGCAGTTGTTCAAACAAAACATGGGAACACTGAATGATTTAAAATTAAGAAAGGTGTGTGACAGGGTTGTATACTTTCACCATACTTATTCAACCTGTATGTTGAGCAAATAATCTGAGAAGCTGGGTTATAGTAAGAAAATGTGGCATCAGTATTGGAGGAAGACTCATTAACAACTTGCGATATGCAGATGATACAACCTTGCTTGCTGAATGTGATGAGGACTTAAAACATTTACTGATGAAGATCAAAGAGCACAGCCTTTGGTATGGATTACATCTCAATATAAAGAAAACAAAAATCCTCACCAATGACCAATAAACAACATTCTTATCAACGGAGAAAAGATTGAAATTGTCAAGGACTTCATTCTTCTTGGGTAACTATCAACACTCATCATGGAAGCAGCAGTCAAGAAATCAAATGACATATTGTATTAGGCAAATCTGATGCACAAGACCTTTTTAAAGTGTTGAAGGACAAAGATGTCAGCTTGAAGATTAAGGTGTGCCTTACCCAAGCCATGGTATTTTCAATAATCTTATATGCATGTGAAAGCTGGACAGTGAATAAGGAAGACCATAGAAGAATTGATGCTTTTGAGTTATGGTGTTGGAGGAGAATATTGAAAGTGCCATCGGCTGCCAAAAGAACCAATAGATTTGTGTTGGAAGAAGTGCAGCCAGAGTGCTCTTTGGAGGCCAGGATGGCGAAACTTTGTTTCTCCTACTTCGGACATATTGTGAGGAGGTATCAGTCACCCATGGTGGAAAGGTTTCAGATGAACTACAAAACAAAGACAGACTAGGAAGA
>NW_006418164.1:2972-3737 GCF_000296735.1 Chrysochloris asiatica | reverse complement strand
TCTCCTTTGGTTGTTTGAATAGTTACATATTCCTGAGTGCTTCGGTGTACATCCAAAAAAAAAAAAAAAAACAAACAAAGGGATTGGAAGCAAATGCTATTGAATGATGACATATGGAAGGGATTGTTATCATTTCAATGAAACGAAATATGATAGGATGAATGTAATGCCGATGCTCTACCATGTAAACTATCACTCAATTCACAATAAAAACTTACTAAAAAAAAAAAAAAAAATTAACTACACATTAGAAAAAAATTTTTTTGCCTAACATCATGAAAGACAAGAAGATAACTGTACAAGAAGGTGAACAAATCCCATATGGGATAACCAAAAGAAAAATCATCAAGATACACCATAATCACATTTTCCAAAGCCAAAGACAGAAAGAATCCTGAAAGCTGCTCGGGAAAATGAAAAGTTATCTACAAAGAAGAAACCAATAAGACTAGTTTCTCAGCAGAAACCATGCAGGCAAGAAGGCAATGGGATAACAAAACTCTGAAAGAAAAAAAAAAATGCCAGCCAAGAATCATATATCTAGCAAAGTTGTCCCTCAAATACAACAGCAAAATTAGTATGTTTCCTGATAAACAGAAATTAAAGGATTTTTAAGACCAACTTTACATAAAATGCTAACGGACAACAACCTGAGATTACCATACATAATACCAACACCCAGAACTCAAGCAAGATATGTTGTTGTTGTTGTTGTTATGTGCCGTGGAGTCGATTCCGACTCATAGCAACCCTGTACAGGGTTTC
>NW_006418164.1:0-542 GCF_000296735.1 Chrysochloris asiatica | reverse complement strand
TGAGTGACAGCATTAACAGGGTTTGGTACCTTGAGATCAGGAGGTAGTGAGTGAGGTGGTAATCTGAACCCAAGACAGGTGGCTGGGGAGATAGTGAGTCCATTGGTCTAGCATTAAACAAGGTAAAGGTGAAAATGAGAGAAGATAAAAGAAACAAAAACCTTGGTTATGGGATAAAAGGTAAAAATGTGAGAAGACCAAAAACTTAGTAAAGGGATAGAAGGAGGGAGGGATAAAGTGATGTAGAGAAGGTAAAGAGGAAGAAAGGAAGAAAACTTTAAGCAATATAAAGATTCTCACAACCTAAAATTTCTGAAATTTCAGATTTAATTTTACTACTCAGAGAAAATTAGCTTGTAATTTTCCCATATTTCATTTTCCCTTCCACTACTTTTAATTTTACTTTATTTTTTTTATTTTAACTTTATATTGTAATTGAGTGGAGGTTAATAGACAAGCTCTGTAGATTTATTTTCAACAAAGTAAATATATTGCTTCATCTCAATGACTACAATCCTCTTCCTGTAACAACAGTTATCCTA
>NW_006418163.1:3157-3611 GCF_000296735.1 Chrysochloris asiatica | reverse complement strand
ATATAGTGAGAGCTAGCTACATGCAGAGGAGTCCAACATGTCCATATACAGAATACTAGCTACATGGCAGAAGAGTCCAACATGTCCATATTCTGATAGTTAGCTATGTGGCAGATGAGTTCAATATGTGTACATACAGAGGCCTAGCTACAAAGCAGATGAGTCCAACATGTTCATATACAGAGACCTGTCTACATGCCTGATGAGTACAACATGTCCATATACAGAGAGCTAGGTCCAATATGTTCTTATACAGAGATCTACCTACAAGCCAGATCAGTCCAACATATCCATGCACAGAGAGTTAGCTACAAGGCAAACAAGTCCAAACTGTCCATGTAAAGAGACGTAGCTACATGGCAGAGTAGTGCATCATTTCCATATACAGACTTCTAGCTACATGGCAGATGAGTCCAACATGTCCATATGCTGTGAGCTAGATACATGGCTGAGT
>NW_006418163.1:0-814 GCF_000296735.1 Chrysochloris asiatica | reverse complement strand
GCACAGAGAGCTAGGTACATGGCAGATGAGTTGAAAATGTCCTTATAGAGAGACCTAGCTACATGGCAGTGTAGTGCAACACTTCCATATAAAGAGTTCTAGCTACATGGCAGATGAGTCCAATGTGTTCATATAGTGAGAGCTAGCTACATGGCAGAGTAGTCCAACATGTCTATATACAGAGTACTGGCTACATGGCAGATGAGTCTAACATGTCCATATTTCGAGAGCTAGCTACATGGCAGAGTGGTGCAACATTTCCATATACTGAGAGCTAGTTACATAGCAGATAAGTCCAACATATCCATGCACAGAGAGCTAGCTACATACCAAACTAGTCCAAAATATCTCTACAGAGAAACCTAGCTACATGGAAGAGTAGTGCAACATTTCCATATACAGAGTTCTAACTACATGGTAGATGAGTCCATCGTGTTCATATATTGAGAGCAAGCTACATGCAGAGTAGTACAACATGTCCATATACAGAGTACTAACTACATGGCACATGAGCCCAATAAGTCCATATACTGAGAGTTAGCTACATGGCAGATTAGTCCAACATGTCCATATCCTGAGAACTAGCTACATAGCAGACAAGTCCAATATGTTCATCTACAGAGAGCTACCTACATGGCTAGTCAGTCCTACGTATCCATGTACAGAGAACTAGCTAGATGGCAGACAAGTCAAAAATGTCCATATACCTAGAGCAAGGTACATGGCAGAGGAGTGCAACTTTTCCATATACAGAGTCCTAGCTACAGAGCAGATGAGTCCAACGTGTCCATATACTGAGAGCTAGCTACATGAC
>NW_006418162.1:2349-3527 GCF_000296735.1 Chrysochloris asiatica | reverse complement strand
CAACCAAGGACTTTTTGGGTGGTACAAAGAGTCAAGTACAAAATTACTAGCTGAAAGGCAGGTGTATTTTACCTATTAAATGAACCTCAGAAGATAAATCTGGCAATATGATTTTGAAACACCAGTCTTGAAAGTCTTTTGAACTGTTCTTCACACACAAGTCTCTATGAATCAGAACTGACTTGTTAACAACTAACAACAGCAACAAATATAAATAAACAAATAATCATTGAATAAATAAGAAATTTCAAAATTAAGAATGAAATGTAAATCATAGACATAAAATAGAAAATAGCCAAAATGAAAAATTCACAAAATAGCTCCAAAAATGACTGGATATGACAAAAGAAATAATCTATGAACAACTGATTGTATAGAATCCTGGTGTGGATCTGTCAGATAAGTAATGGATCGCAAAGTATGTTTGAACTGCAAGGTCAGCAGTTAAAACACACCAGCTTTTCCTCAAACACATTATACAAGGTTACTCTAAATAGGAATAGATTCAGCAACACTTCACAACAAAAGAGACTATAAATACTATCTAATTCAAAGAACTGAGGTAATAAAGAGAAATCTCTGGGACAAAATCAACAATTTCACCATATATTTACATATGCTACCAGATGGCAGAAAAATATTTGAGAAGAAAATGGCTAAATTGGAAATTTTGGTGTAAAAATGTGAAGAACATTCAGATCTAAAGAGAACATCAATCCTGTATTTATTTGGAAAAACACAAAAAGTACACAATTATAGACATAGTCAAACTAAAGAAAGTCACAGCAAAAACCTGAAAGAAACAAGAAAAAAAAATTGTTTTAAAATGGCTGACTTTGGTTTAAAAATGAGATAAGAAAACTCTGCAAACCAAGAATTCTATAGCAGAAAAACTATTCTTCACATATTGTGATAGGATAAAGACATTTTAAAAGAGATAAACTGAAATGATTATAATAAACCATTGCTACCAAAATGCCACTAAAAAAAGAAAGAAAAATTCCTAAACAATTTCCTTCAGACTGAAAGCCAATGATCTTGTATGGTAAGTTATGCCTATTGAAAGGAATAAAAAGAGTTGATGAAATTTGTAAATATGTGGGTAATATAAGCGTTTATATATCTGCATGTACATATATGGATGTGTGTATGTGCATATTTATATTTATATGTATGTA
>NW_006418162.1:0-519 GCF_000296735.1 Chrysochloris asiatica | reverse complement strand
CACACAAATTGTTGTTGTTGTTATGTGCCGTGGAGTTGGTTCCGACTCATAGTGACCCTGTACAGGGTTTCCAAGGCTGTAAATCATTACGGGAGCAGAAAGCCTCAACTTTCTGCCATGGACCAGCTGGTAGTTTAAAACTGTTGACCTTGTGATTCGCAGCCCAATTCATAACCATTACGTTACCAGAGCACACAAATTTTCCTGTGTCTATTCCCTTCCCTGTGTTCCACTTTCCCCACCCTTCCCTCACCCCACACCCCACATCCTGATAACCAGCAAAGGATCCCACTTCCCCCTTTAGTATGGGTTCTTCTTCTTAGTTTTTTACAGTAGTTGTCCTATGCAGTATTTCTACTTTTGCAACTGACTAATATCACTCAACATAATGTCCATAAAGTTCATCCATATTATGTGACAGTTTACAGCTTCTTGTGGTTCTTAAAGCTAGCATAATATTCCATTGTGTGTATGGACCAAGTTTGTTCATCCATTCTTCCATTGATGGGCACTTAGGCT
>NW_006418161.1:2248-3266 GCF_000296735.1 Chrysochloris asiatica | reverse complement strand
TCCATTCTAGTGACTATAGGGGTGCCTGAGCGAGTGGACACCCCAGCCCCACCCTTGGAAGGTTCTACTACACATGTGCACAGATCTCCTCAAAATTTAAAGAAACAGTTTCCACTTAAAACCAAATGGCCACAGCCAGCCCTGAACTATTTATAACTAGAAAAAAGGCCTGAACAGGGATTGTGGAGTGGGACAGGCAGACTAAAAAGGAAAAAGGCTGAAAATTAAATTCTAAATTATGTCAAAATAACTAACAGTGGGATCTTGAAATTTCTCTGGAAGAAGAGTGAAAAGGGAAGCCCATTTCCTGATCACATCTGCCTGGAGGCAATCAGAAAGCATAAAAAAATACCAAAATACACACCCTTCTAAGTACTAAGGCCACAGATAATTCCTGAATATGCCCAAAAAACAGAAGCAGATGACCATATCTGCACATATCCAGAAACGAGATAAAGTGACTGAGGTAAATGAGCTGGAAGGAGACCTGCACTCCAGACTGGAAGGTGGGCAGGCTTTGGAAATGCCAGAGAAGGAATTCAGAAAAATGATTACAAAATGTATCAAAACACTACAACGGAGTTGAGAAAAATAAAGAAGTCAGGAAAGTGCTACAGGAACAATCAAATAAGATAGATACAGCATTGGATGTAATTAAAAACCTACAGAAGAGGTCCAAATGATTAATAACAGAGTATCAGAAATAGACAATACACTGAAAGGGCAAAGGAGTAGAATTGAAGAGATAGAAGCCAGAAGTAGTGAGCTAAAAGATAAATCTCTCAAAACTACTATAATAGAAGAGCAAACATAAAAAGGATAAAAATATCTGAAGAAGGCCTAAGATTCATGTTGGACAACATGAAGAGGAATAACATAAGATGTATTGGCATTCCAGAACAGGAACAATCACACAAGTCCACAGAGGAGATAGTTGAAGAGCTTCTGGAAAAAAATTTTCCTAACATTCTGAAAAGTGAAAAGATAAGCTTTCAAGAAGCTCAACAAACCCCAGGAT
>NW_006418161.1:0-663 GCF_000296735.1 Chrysochloris asiatica | reverse complement strand
GAGGTGGAAGAACAAGATAGATAGGGGAACACTGAGACAGGTTTGCATGGCCTAGTGGGACAGAGGTAAATAGTGATGCATACTCAACCTTGGAAAAACAGAGTTCTGGGATAGGGGGATTTAGGTATAGCTTGAAGAGGGGAAATAATACTAAAATCCTTGACTGCCTATGAATATTAGTTTCCCTTGCCTACTACTGCAAAATAGACACTTGAGTAGGATAGAAAGGAAAGTTGGGAAACATGACTAGAGAAAACTTGTAAGCCCATCTTCAGCCTATAACTGACTGGAATACCTAAAAAAGGTTCTAGAACTTCCCCAGTGAAATAGGCCTCGTGGAAAGCCTTTACAGAGTATAGGACCTTAGGTGGAATCCTGAGTCCCATCCAGAACTTTATGAGGTGGGACATTCCCACTAGAAAGGATAAACAGCTTGGAATAGCTACAGTGACAGAAGATACATCTTCAAAGTAAGATCATCAGGAAAAACCTAAAACAAAATGTCAGCATGACTGGCTACTACAAAAATAAGCACGCTATTTGCCCAGAAGACATCAAGGCTAGCAATCAAGTGTCTTCAGGACAAACTCCCCTCTAAGACTGAAACTCAAAGGGAACACACAAACAAGCATGTAAACTTGCTGGCAACCACATTGGTCTACT
>NW_006418160.1:2746-3279 GCF_000296735.1 Chrysochloris asiatica | reverse complement strand
CAGCATTTCTCAAGCTGGGGGAACTGAAGAAAAAATTCAAGCCTTGACTTTCCTTATTGAAGGATTCTCTGGGCAAATTATTGAATGGTGCAGAAAGTATCAAATGAAGATGGAAGGAATACACAGTCACTGTACCAGAAGGAAATGGTTAATATTCAACCATTTCAAGATGTAGCATATGATCAAGAGCCAATGATACTGAAGGAGGAAGTCTAAGGTACATTGAAGGATTTGGAAAAGGACAAGGCACCAGGAATTAATGGAATAAAAATTGAAATCTTTCAAGAAAGTGAGGTGGCACCAGAGGCACTCACTCATCTCTGCCCAGAAATTTGAAAGAGATCCATATTTGTGCCCATTCCAAAGAGAGGTGACCCAACAGAATGTGGAAATCATCGGACAATATCTTTTATATCCCACGTGAGTAAAATTTTACTAAAGGTAATACAGAAATGGCTGCAAGCATACATTGACAGATAACTTGTAGAGGCTCAAGCCAGATTCAGAAGAGGCCGTGGAACGAGGGATATCAT
>NW_006418160.1:0-536 GCF_000296735.1 Chrysochloris asiatica | reverse complement strand
CCTCATCTTTCTCCCGCGGAGCAGCTGGTAGTTTCGAACCGCTGACCTTAAGGTTCGCAGCCCGATTCGTAACCACTACGCTACCAGAGCTGTATTTATACTTAATTGATGACTGTACGTGGGTGACTTTTCAGCACTCACCACCTGTCTCCTGGTGGATGTGACAGAGACTGGAGGGAAAACCCAACATAGTTCTCCATGGTTCTATGTCTGTGCAGCCTAGTTCAGGGCGGGTTCATGCGCATCTGGAAGGACCCCAGACAGAGGCTGCCCAGGAGTGGTGGGGGACACTGGCCGCTGTGTTGGTGATGGCTAGACTGGTCTTGCCTGGGCTACCAGGAGGGCAAGAGAACAGGAAGACTGCACCCTGCTAGTCTCCCACCTGCAGCTTGGCCCTGTGCCCTCGGTCCACCGTTTACAAAAGCTGAAGCTGCCAGCGCCGCTCCACACCAGCAGATAGGCCGCCTGTTTTTCTTCTGTTTCACTGCTCCTGTTCAGCCTTCTCTTCCAGTCACACTCAGCCACCTCTGTCTGCT
>NW_006418159.1:3306-3832 GCF_000296735.1 Chrysochloris asiatica | reverse complement strand
TGTGTGTGTGTGTGTGGGAGAATGTACACAGAAACACTCAGGAATATATTATAATTTAGACAACCAAAGGACACATTCTGCAAACCTGCCTCCTGGCTGTCAGCACTCAGTTCTTGTCTTTCTATGAGTCCAGAGTCCTCAGCTGCTCCCTTTTTCCATGTTTAATTCTACCTCAATCTCTGGTGTGGCTGTTTCTCTGAACAAGGTCCCACATTCTGTTTGTGCTCTTCTCTCTTGATTGTTCTATGGTCCTCTATTTCTGTAATGTAAGATTACCTACTCTCTCATTTTTTAAAACACTTCTACCTTTAGAGTTGTGACAATCGCAATGAGTCCTGATAACAATTTCACGCTATTGAATCATAAGTATCTTATCCCCATCTCTTTTCATCAAACCCATCTAGACAAGATAAAAAACTATTCAAGGTGGACTCTACCTTCCCCCACATACTCTTAGACTAAGCTCTCTTTTGAAAACGTGTAAGCCAGTCACTTCTTGTCTTTATTGCCCCTTTGTTTATATAGC
>NW_006418159.1:0-578 GCF_000296735.1 Chrysochloris asiatica | reverse complement strand
GCTAATTGAAAGTTTGAAGGTTCAAACCCACAACCATCTCCAGAGGACTAAAATGAAAGAATCAGATTTACAATCTCCAAATCTCTGTGGAAATTTTCTACTCTGTTCTATAGGATCCCAATGACTTAAAATTGATTTGATGGGATTGCTTTGGGTTTGCATTTGATATTTTTATTATTAGATTCCTCAATACATTGTGAATTACTTAAATCCAATATAGTGATGTGTAATCGAGTTGGTTCTGACTCATAGTTTCCAAGGTTGTAAATCTTAACAGGAGCAAAATACTTCATCTTTCTCCTGCAGAGTGGCTTTTAGATTCCAACTGGTGATTATTTAGTTAGCAATCAAACACCTACCATTACACTGCAGGTGTGTTTATTTTTGGAAAACTCAATGAGGTAAGCACATACTAACACTTGAATAAGATTGAGTAAGAAATTTTCTACCTGTAAACACCAACAATCATTATTTTGATATAGAATATTTTGTAATAGAGCCCTGGTGTGGTGCTGTAAAATAAGCACTGAACTGCCAACTGTAAGGTCAGTAGTTGAAACATAAGGCTGGCTCTCAGA
>NW_006418158.1:2401-2938 GCF_000296735.1 Chrysochloris asiatica | reverse complement strand
AACATTTCCATATACAGAGTTCTAGCTACATGGCAGAAAAGTCCAATATATTCATATACAGAAAGAGAGCTAGATACATGGAAGATAAGTCCAACATATCCATGTTCAGAGAGCTAAGTACATGTCACACAAGTCCGAAATGTGCATATACAGAGAGCTAGCTTCATGTCAGAGTAGAGGACATTTCCATATACAGTGTTCTAGCTACATGGCAGATGGGTCCAATGTGTCCATATAATGAGAGCTATCTACATGGCAGAGTAGTCCAACATATACAAAGGTAGATGAGTCCAACTTGTCGATATACAGAGAGTTAGCTCCATGGCAGGGTAGTGCAACATTTCCATATATAGAGTTTATGCTACATGGAAGATGAGTACAAAGTGTTCATATACTTAGAGCAAGCCACATGGCAGGGTAGTACAACATGTACGTATACTTGGTACTATCTACATGGTAGATGGTCCAATATGTCCTTATACTGAGAGCTAGCTACATGGCAGACAAGTCCAAGATGTTAATATACAGAGAGCTAGC
>NW_006418158.1:0-596 GCF_000296735.1 Chrysochloris asiatica | reverse complement strand
ATCTGCCCAGTAGGTAGCTCCCTGTATATGAACATATTGGACATGTGTGCCATGTAGCTTGCTCTCAGTATATGGACATGATGGACTCATCTACCCTGTAGCTAATACCCTGTATATGGACATGTTGGACTACTCTGCCATGTAGCTAGCTCTCAGTATATGGACATGTTTGACACATCTGCCATGCAGATAGAACTCTGTATATGGAAATGTTGCATTACTCTGCCATGTGACTAGCTCTCTGTATTTAGACAAGTTGGACACATCTGCCTTGTAGCTAGCTCTCTGTACAAGGATATGTTGGACTGATGTGCCAAGTAGTAGCTCTCTATATATGAACATATTGTACTTGTCTATCATGTAGCTAGTTCTCAGTATACTGACACATTGGACACATCTGCCATGTAGCTAGAACTCTGTATATGGACATGTTGGACAACATTTTGATCTCATCTGACATGTAGCCGGATGCCTGTACATGGATATGTTGGACTGATATGCCATGTAGCTAGCTCTCTGTGTATGAACATATTGGAATTTTTTGCCATGTACCTAGAACTCTGTATATGGAAATGTTGCACTACACGGTCATGTAG
>NW_006418157.1:2849-3669 GCF_000296735.1 Chrysochloris asiatica | reverse complement strand
GTGGCATCAGGATTGGAGAAAGACTCATTAACAATCTTGATTGCTGAAAGTGAAGAGGACTTGAAACATTTACTGATGAAGATCAAAGAGCACAGCCTTCGGTATGGAATGCATCTCAATGTCAAGATAACAAAAATCCTCACCACTAGACCAAAAAACAACATTCTCATCAACAGAGAAAAGATTGAAGTTGTCAAGGACAACAGTCTTCTTGGATCAACTACCAACACTCACAGAAGCATCAGTCAAGAAATTAAATGACGGGCTTGAAGGCGGCTAGTGTGGAGATGCAGTGAAGTTTGCCGCCAGCCATACCACAGCCATACCACAGAATACCAGGCAAAGCGGATCCAGGGCAGAGATCCAAAACTTGGAATAACATAGCTAGGAATATTTTAAAAGTTTGAAGGCTTATAGCTAGTGGAACTTGAAGCTGAAGTAAGAAATCGCATACCTTTTAATCTGCTGGCCTCAGAGGCCCGGAGCCAACATCTTGGTCAAGAACAAATGGCAAGACCAAGTGGGGAAGCAGAAACACCTTGGAAAAAATGCCGTGGGAACCTTGGAGCAAAGGTGGACAATACACTTTGTTGGTTTTGCTTTGTTCTGATTTTCTTTTATTTATTTATTTTGTATCTGGTCATTGGCACCCCCACTGTTTGTGCACCTCCATTCTGGTGACTAGAGGGGCTGCCTGAGTGAGTGGACACCCCCACCCTCACCACTGGTGGATTCTTCTGCCACAGATGCGCACAGATACTCAGCCCAAGAGCTAGTCCTGAACTTTGTGTGTGTGTGTGTGTGTTTATAAATACGGGAA
>NW_006418157.1:0-537 GCF_000296735.1 Chrysochloris asiatica | reverse complement strand
AGCTCCAAAATATATAAAGCAAACTCTAATAGATTTGAAGAAAGAAATAAATGAATCTACAATAATAGTGGGTGATTTTAATACACCGATTTTAAAAATGGATAGACAACCAGAAAGAAACTTGACAAAGACAGAGAAGAACTAAACAACACAATCAGCCAACTGGACCTCATAGATGTCTACAGATTCAACTCAACAACTGCACACTACACATTCTTTTCCAGTGCACATGGAACATTCTTCAGAATGGACCATGTCTTAGGCTGCAAAACAAGACTCCATAAATTTACAAATATCAAAATACTACAAAGCATCTTCTCAGACCACAATGCTATCAAATTAGAAATCAACAATAGGAAGACCAAGGGAATAAAATCAAATACATGGAAACTGAATAACACCCTGCTGAAAAGTGACTGGGTAGTAGAAGAAATTAAACGCAAATTCACAAAGTTCCTAGAAACAAATGAGAACGAAAACACAACATACCAAAATCTTTGGGACATGGCAAAAGCAGTGCTGAGATGACAATTTATT
>NW_006418156.1:3513-4054 GCF_000296735.1 Chrysochloris asiatica | reverse complement strand
GACCCTGCACAGGGTTTCCGAGGCTGTAAATCTTTACGGGAGCAGAATGCCTCATCTTTCTCCCGCGGAACCACTGGTAGGTTCGAACTGCTGACTTTGCGGTTCACAGCCCAATTCGTAACCACTACGCTACCAGGGAATCTTAATATGTTCATATAGAGAGCTCTAAATACATGGTAGATCAGTCCCACATATCCATGTACAGAAAGCTAGCTACATGGCAGACGAGTCCAAAATGTCCTTATACAGAGAGCTAGCTACATGGTAGAGTAGTGTAACATTTCCATATACAGAGCTCTAGTTACATGGCAGATGAGTCCAACGTGTCCATATATAGAGAGCTAGCTACATTGCAGAGTAGTGTAACATTTCCATATACATAGTTTTAGCTACATGAAAGATGAGTCCAACGTATCCATATACTGAGAGCTAGCTACATGGTAGAGTAGTCCAACATGTCCATATACAGAGTTCTAGCTGCATGGCAGATGACTCCAGCATGTCCATATACTGAAAGTTAGCTACACTGTAGATGAATCCA
>NW_006418156.1:0-693 GCF_000296735.1 Chrysochloris asiatica | reverse complement strand
GAGAGCTAGCTACATGGCAGAGTAATCCAACATGTCCATATACAGAGTACTAACCACATGGCAGATGAGTCCAACATGTGTATCTTTAGAGGGCTTGCTAAAAGGCAGATCAATCCAACATATCCATGCACAGAGAGCTAGCTACATGGTAAACGAGTCCAAAATGTCCATATACAGAGAACTAGCTATATAGCAGAGTAGTGCAACATTTCCATATACAGAGTTCTAGCTAAATGGATGATGAGTCCAGCACGTCCATATACGGAGAGCTAGCTACATGGCAGAGTAGGTCAACATTTCCATATACAGAGTTTTAGCTACATGGCAGATGAGTCCAATGTGTCAATATCCTAAAAGCAAGCTACAAGGCACATGGGTCCAACATGTTCATACAGAGAGAGCTGGCTACATGGATGATGAGTCCAACATGTCCATATAAAGACCTAGCTACATGGCAGACAAGTACAATATCTTCATATACAGAGAGCTACCTACATGGCAGATAAGTACAACATGTACATGCTCAGAAAGGGAGCTACATGTCAAACGAGTCCAAAATGTCCATATGCAGAGAGCTAGCTACATGGCAGAGTAGTGCAACATTTGCATATACAGAGTTCTAGCTACATGGCAGATGAGTCCAACATGTCCATGTACAGAGAGCTAGCTACATGGCAGAGTAGTGCAACATTT
>NW_006418155.1:2543-3404 GCF_000296735.1 Chrysochloris asiatica | reverse complement strand
CAATTCATAATAAAAACATAAAAAAAAAAAAAGGTAATGACTTAAAATTGTACATGGGAGAGTCCCAAGACCCTAGTGGAAAAAAGAGAGAGCAAGGTTTACCTGTGTTCATTATAGTGGGAGGATGCCACACCCCGAAGGAAACATCTTTTCATTTGACTGGATGCTCATAGTCAATCATCATAGAGCTATCTATCTATGCCTAGGAAAAGCACTGGATTGCCAGATTGGTTTGAACTGCAATGTCAGTGATTCCAACTCACCAGTTGCTCCTCAGAAACGCTATACAAGATCACCGTATGTCAGAAACAACTCAATGGCACTTATCAACAAAATATAAAGGTTCACCATGGGAATGATCACACCTCAGCTGTCAATCCACTGGAAATCCTTAACACAAAACCATAACTAATACACTCAGTCATTCATCAAAGAAAACACATCTTTTATATAGAACACTTTAAAATAAAGACTTTATGATCAAAGAAAAAACAGGAGAAAACCAAACTAACCTGCCAAATTTCTCTTCATTTTTTAAATGAAATATCTTTTCAAAGAAGTTATCTAATTGTTACAGCTCTACATAATACAGGTCAACTGTTGCTATTGTTAAATGCCATCAAGTTGGTTCCAACTCATAGTGACCCTGTATAGGGTTTCTGAGCAGCAGCTTATGGGTTTGAACCACCAACCCAGTCTAGTGCTTTATCCTACAGTACCACAAAGTCTTGGTGTGGTTCCGTATAATAAGCACTGGACTACCAATCTCAAAGTCAACAGTTTAACCCACCAGCTGCTCTGAAACCCTATATAAGGTTGCTATGAGTCAAAACCAACTTGATGGCAAGCAACATATATATA
>NW_006418155.1:0-763 GCF_000296735.1 Chrysochloris asiatica | reverse complement strand
TCTCCATATCCTCATCTCTGCCTTTATCTCTGATGTCACTGCTTCTCTTTATAGGGTTCCACAATCCGCTTACGCTCTTATCCCTTGATGGTCCTAGGGTCCTCTGTTCCTGAAATGTAAGATTAACTACTCCCCCCTTTATGTTACAAAACTTATATCATTACAGCTGTGATGATTGCAATTAGTCGTGGTAACAACTACTCACTACTGAATCATAAGAATCTTATCCCCATCTCCTTTCACCAGACTCACCTAGACAAGATGAAAACTATTCAGTGGGGATTATACCTTCCCCCTCACACTCTGAAACTAAATTCCCTCTTGAAAACTTATTAGTCACTCAATCTGTACCTTTATAGTCCGCCCCACCCCCCATTTTAGATATCAAATGTATGTTGCCCTTCCTTATAATACCTGCATGCAGATGAGGTAGGATGAAGACTTCTTCCCTTTCGGTTGGTTCTCTCCTTTCTTTTGAATGACCTTTTGCTTTCTTCATGTATGATGTTCTTGATGTCAGTCCACACCTCTTCTGGTCTTCGGTCCTTAGCGTCTAATGCATCAAATTTGTTCTCAAAATAGTCTCTAAATTCAGCTCATATTTTTGCTCTCATAAAATTATTTAATTTTCTTCAGATTTAGCCTTATCATCAGTCATAACAAGACCGGGAGCTGACTGGACCAGACCATTAATTATGCAAGCTCAGACTAAAGCTGGAGAAAATTAAAACAACTCCATGAGAGCCAAAATATAACTTTGCAT
>NW_006418154.1:2753-3758 GCF_000296735.1 Chrysochloris asiatica | reverse complement strand
TCTTAGTATGTTCTCCATCATCCTAAAGCCGCTGGATGCAATGGCCTTCTAAAGATACAATTATGGCAATACCTTGCAGGATTGAGGTATTTTTTTGTTGTTAGGTGCTGTTGAGTTGGTTCCAACTTAATGATCTATGTACAACTGAATGAAACGGTATCCTGTACCATCCTCACAATTATTGGTATGTTTGAGCTTATTGAAGCAGCTGTGTCAATCCATCTCATTGAGGGTCTCCTTTTCCATGGACCCTCTACTCTGTTAAGCATGATTTATCTCAAGGGATGAATTCCTCTAGATAACAAACCCAGTGTTATCATATTACAATATGAAGTCTTGTCATGCTTGCTTCTAAGGAGCATTCTGGCTGTACTTCTTTCAAGGCAGACTTGTACATCCTTGTGGCAGCCCATGGTATGTACAATATGCACCAATACCACAATTCAAGACATCAATTCTTATTCAGTCTTCCTGATTCATTGTCCAACTTTCATATGCATATGAGAGGATTGAAATGACTATGGCTTGGGCCAGATGCACATTAGTCTTCAGAGTGACATCTTTGCTTTTTAATACTTTAAAGAGCTGTTTTGCAGCAGATTTGCTTAATAGAAAATGTTTGATTTTGCTATCATGGGCACTGATTGTGGGTCCAAGTGAAATGAAATCCTTGACAATTTAAATGTTTTCTCCATTTATCATGATGCCTATTTGTCCCATTGTGAGTATTTTTGTTTTCTTTATGTTGATGTATAATCTATACTGAAGGCCACAGTCTTTGAGCTTCATCAATAAGTCTTTCACATCTTCTTCACTTTCAGGAAGCAAGGTTATGTCATCTGCATATCGCAGGTTTTTAAATGAGTCTTCCTCCATTCTTGATGCCAAATTCTTGTTCATACAATTTAACTTCTCAGATTGTTTACTAAGCATACAGATAATTATTAAGGATCCAACTCTGACACAGACTTCCTGAATGATACCTCTTGGTCTATGTATAGAATT
>NW_006418154.1:0-658 GCF_000296735.1 Chrysochloris asiatica | reverse complement strand
CTTTTGCCCATTCCAACCATGTCTCAGTCCCTGTATCCCAGAGCCCTGTTGTTCCAAGGTTGTCCATACATCATTATTTACCTCTGTCCCACTTAGCTCCTGCAAACCTGCCTAATTGTTCTCCCATCTGCTTTGTTATTGCATTCCCCTCCCCCTCCTTGTATATTAACCCCTTCCCCAGCACCCAAACTATTCTGGGTCTATTTCCCTTCTTATATTTTAGGTGTATTTGTAAGTAAAATGTATTGCTCCTAGGGTTCCAGTTCATGTAAGCATTCGATTTCTTCCAAACAAAACATGTCTCTGCGATTAGTGGTTGACTGTAGACAAGTTACATCAGTAATACGTGTGTCTTAGTGTGCCTTTTTTTTTTAAAAGGTCCAGTCACAACAGTGGCTTCTGAGGGGATCTGCTGGTCAGTTAAATTTAGCTCAGAAGGCTATGCCTACTTTTTTGGATTCCAAAGGGTTAATATTGATTGATCTTTTTTTTTCCCAGAGGGCACAGGATGATCATGGGGGCTTATTAGGAAGAAGTTTTAAGAAAATTGAAAACTGCATTGGTTAGGAAAAAAGCAAAGAAAATTGCACTGAGAATTTTCTTTTCTGTAACTACAGTGCACTTGCAAGGTCTGTCCTACTTGGATTCATTGGGAAAC
>NW_006418153.1:3005-3640 GCF_000296735.1 Chrysochloris asiatica | reverse complement strand
CAGAATTCTAGCTACATGGCAGTTGAGTCCAACTTGTTCATATACTGAGACCTAGCTACATGGCAGAGTAGTCCAAAATGTCCATGCACAGAGAGCAAGCTATGTGTCAGACGAGTCCAAAATGTCCATAACAGAGAGCTAGCTACATGGCAGGGTAGTGCAACATTTCCATATAGAGTTCTAGCTACAAGGCAGAGGAGTCCAACTTGTCTATATACAGAGAGCTATCTACATGGCACGGTACAGCAACATTTCCATATACAGTGTTCTAGCTACAAGGCAGATGAGTCCAACTATCCTATAGAGAGAGAGCTAGCTACATGGCCGAGTAGTGCAACTTGTCCTTATACAGAGTACTACCTACATGGCAGTTGAGTCCAACATGTCCATATACTGAGAGCTAGCTTCATGGCAGACAAGTCCAATATGTTCATATACAGAGAGCTACCTACTTGGCAGATCAGTCCAACACATCCATGTACAGAGAGTTAGCTACATGTCAGATGAGTCCAAAATGACCATATACAGAGAGTTAGCTACATGGCAGGGTAGTGCAACATTTCCATATACAGATTTCTAGCTACAAGGCAGATGAGTCCAACTTGTCTATATAGAGTGAGTTAGCTACATGGCAG
>NW_006418153.1:0-595 GCF_000296735.1 Chrysochloris asiatica | reverse complement strand
TGCAACCTTTACATAAACAGAATTCTAGCTACAAGACAGATGAGTCCAACTTGTCTATTTTCAGAGAGCTAACTACATGGCAGAGTAGTGCAACATTTTTATATACAGAGTTCTAGCTACATGGCAGATGTGTCCAACTTGTCCATATACTGAGAGATAGCTACATGGCAGACAAGTCCAATATGTTTATATACAGAGAGCTTCCCACTTGGCAGATCAGTCCAACATATCCATGTACAGAAAGCTAGCTACATGGCAGAGTAGTCCAACATGTCCATATACCGCGTACTAGCTACATGGTAGGGTAGTGCATCATTTACATATACAGAGATCTAGGTACATGACAGATGTGTTCAATGTATCCATTTACTGAGAGCTAGCTACATTCCAGAATGGTCCTACATGTTCCATATACAGGTTCCTAGCTACATGGCAGATGAGTCCAACATGTCCATATACTGAGAGCTAGCTACATGGCAGAATAGTCTAACATTTCCATGTACAGAGTACTAGCTACATGGCAGATGAGTCCAACATGTCATATAATGAGAGATAGCTATATGGCATACAAGTCCAATATGTTCATATACAGAGA
>NW_006418152.1:2271-2722 GCF_000296735.1 Chrysochloris asiatica | reverse complement strand
AAATGACAAATTGAAGAGGAATAGAGTTGCATTCATTGTCAAAAAGAACATATCCAGATCAGTCATGAGGTACAACACTCTCTGTGATAGGATAACATCCATGTGACCACAGAGAAGCCATGTTAATACCACTGTTATTCAAATTTACACACCAACCACTAAAGCCAAGTGATGATGAAATAGCAGAATTCTACCAATTTCTTCAATCTGAAATTGATCAAACATATAATCAAGATGTATTTCTCATTACTGGTGATTGGAATGCAATGGTTGGGAGCAAAGAGAAAGGATCAGTAGTTGGAAAATGTGGCCTTGGTGATAGAAATGATGCTGGAGTACGCATGATGGAATTTTGAAAAACCACTGATTTGTTCATTTCAAATACCTTCTTTAGACAGCATAAGAGATACACATGGACCTTGCCAGGTTGAATACATATAAATCAAATTGC
>NW_006418152.1:0-971 GCF_000296735.1 Chrysochloris asiatica | reverse complement strand
CGACATATTGCATTAGGCAAATCTGCTGCACAAGACCTTTTTAAAGTGTTGAAGAGCAAAGATGTCAGCTTGAGGACTAAGGTGCACCTGACCCACGCCACGCTATTTTCAATAATCCCATATGCATGTGAAAGCTGGACAGTGAATAAGGAAGACCCATAGAAGAATTGATGCATTTGAGTTATGGTGTTAGAGGAGAATATTGAAAGTGCCATGGGCTGCCAAAAGAACCAACAGATCCACGTTGGATGAAGTGAAGCCAGAGTGCTCCTTGGAGGCCAAGATGGCCAAACTTCGTCTCTCATACTTTGGACATATTGTCAGGAGGGACCAGTCGCTGTAGAAAGATATCATGTTTGGCAAGGTGGAGGATCAGAGAAAAAGAGGAAGACACCCAATGAGAGGGACTGGCTAAGTGGCAGCATCGATGGACTCGAGCGTGGCAACAGTAGTGAGGTTGTCCCAGGATCAGGCAGTGTTTCGTTCTGCTGTGCATAAGGTCGCTATGGGTCAGTACTGGCTCAGTGGCACCTAACAACAACAACAACCACATTACAAAATGATTATCCTTCATACTCTATACTTTAAAGGATTAAGAACAGCTCTAGAATATGCCCACAACATCCCAACTTGAAAACATATATTAGGAAACCTATACAGATGAGCAGATGTGAATGACCAAAAAAACAAAGAACAGGGTTATATGAACCACACAGCCATAACCAAGTTTCTGAACTCAGGAAGTAAGTAGAATATCATTTATGAGCTGAATTTTCAGATAAGTAGACATAATCCCTGATCAGCAATATGATTACATTTGAGGTCCCAGGGGATTCTGTATGGGACTTGTCTGTACCAGGATAATTTCATTTTTATGTTCTGTCTTAGGAATTACATAACATTCTTTGTCATCAGTGTTTGTTCCAATGGAGCCAAAAGATACTTGGGACAATTGTATGTTCTTGTCTGTA
>NW_006418151.1:1826-2390 GCF_000296735.1 Chrysochloris asiatica | reverse complement strand
AGCCCTAACAGCTCTATCCCAAGCCCTAGCCCTAAAGCCCTAACAGCCATAGCCCAAGCCCTAGACCTAAAGCCCTAACAGGCCTAGCCCTAGCCCTAAAGCCCTAACAGCCTTAGCCCTAGCCCGAAAGCCCTAACAGTCCTAGCACAAGCCCTAGCCCGAAAGTCCGAACAGCACAGGCCATAGCCCTAAAGCCCTTGACCTAATGCCCTAGCCCTAGACCTAGCCCTAAAGCCCTAGCCCTAGCATTGTCCCTAAAGACATAAAAGCTCTAGCTCTCACCCTAGACATATATCCATAACAGCCCAAGACCTAGCGCTAGCCCTAGAGCCGTAACAGGCTAGCCCTAGACCTAGCACTAAAGCCCTAACAGCTGTAGGCCTTACCCTAGCCCTAAAGCACTAACAGTCCTCGACCTAGCCCTAAAGCCCAAGCCCTAAATCCTTAGCCTTAGCCCTAAAGCCCTAACAGCCCTAGCCCTATCCCTGAAGCCCAAACACTAGCCCTAGGACTAGCCCTAGCACTAAAGCCCTAACAGTCCTAGCCCTAGCCCTAAAGCCCTAA
>NW_006418151.1:0-496 GCF_000296735.1 Chrysochloris asiatica | reverse complement strand
TAGAGCCCTAACAGTCCTAGCCCAAGAACTAGCCCTAAAGCCCTAAAAGGCCTAGCCCGATCCCTAAAGCCCTAACAGTTTAGACATAGCCCTAAAGCCCTAGCCCTAGTCGTAAACCCAAAGTCATAACAGCCCTATCCCTATCCATAAAGTTCTTATAGCCATAGCCCTAAAGTTCTAGCACTAGCACTAGCCCTAAAGCCCTAACAGCCCTAACCCTAGCTCTAAAGCCCTGTCAGCCCTAGCCCTAAAACCCAAACAGCCCTAAACCTAGTCCTAAAGCACTAACAGAACTAGCCCTAGACCTACCCCAAAAGCCCTAACAGCCCTAGCCCAAGAATTAGCCCTAAAGCCCTAAAAGGCCTATCCCTATCCCTAAAGCCCTAACAGTTTAGCCCTAGCCCTAAAGCCCTAACCCTAGGCCTAGCCCAGGCCTCAAAGCCCTAAAAGCACTAGCTCTAGCACCAGCCCTAAAGCCAAAACAGCCCTAGCCCTA
>NW_006418150.1:4036-4491 GCF_000296735.1 Chrysochloris asiatica | reverse complement strand
GCCTAAGGGCTAGGGCTGTTAGGGCTTTAGGGCTAGAACTAGGGCTGTTAGAGCTTTATGGCTAATGCCAGGGCTAGGGATGTTAGGGCTTTAGGGCTAGGGCTAGGCAGGTTAGGGCTTTAGTGCTAGGGCTTGGGCTAGGGCTGTTAGGGCTTTAGGGGTAGGTCTATTTCTAGGTCTGTTAGGGCTTCAGGGCTAGGTCTAGGGCAAGGACATTAAGATAAGGGCTTCCAGGCTAGGGCTAGAACTGTTAGGCCATTAGGGCTAGGGCTAGTGCTAAGGCTGTTAGGGCTTTAGGGCTAGGGCTAGGTCTGTTAGGGCTTTAGGGCTAGGGCTAGAGCTTTTAGGGCTTTAGGGCTAGGGCTTGGGCTGTTAGGCCTTTAGGGCTATTGTTAGGGCTCGTAGGGCATTAGAGGTAGGTCTAGGTCTAGATCTGTTAGGGCTTCAGGGCTAGG
>NW_006418150.1:0-572 GCF_000296735.1 Chrysochloris asiatica | reverse complement strand
GCTAGAGTTAAGGCTAGGGCTTATATGGCTTTAGGGCTAGTGGTAGGGCTAGAGCTGTTAGGGCTTTAGGTCTAGGGCTAGGGCTAGGGCTGTTAAGCTATAGGGCTAAAACCAGGGTTGCTATTTAGGGCTACGTTTAGGGCTAGGGCTAGGGCTAGGGCATTTGGGAAAGGGCTTTAGGGGTTAGGGCGAGGGCTAGGACATTAGGGTTAGTGCTAGGGCTAGGGCATTTGGGCAAGGTCGTTAGGGCTAGGGCTAGGTCTGTTAGGCCATTTGGGCAAAGGCTAGGTCCAGGGCTGATAGGGCTTTAGGGCTAGGGCTTGGGCTAGGGCTCTTTGGGCTTTAAGCCTAGGTCTAGGGCTGTTAGGGCTTTAGGGCTAGAACTAGGGCTGTTAGAGCTTTATGGCTAGTGCTAGGGCTAGGGCTGTTGGGCTTTAGGGCTAGGGCTAAGCAGGTTAGGGCTTTAGTGCTAGGGCTTGGGTTAGGGCTGTTAGGGCTTTAGGGGTAGGTCTATTTCTAGGTCTGTTAGGGATTCAGTGCTAGGTCTAGGGCTGTTAGGTTTTTAGGGCTAG
>NW_006418149.1:3812-4398 GCF_000296735.1 Chrysochloris asiatica | reverse complement strand
ATGAACAGACACTTCACCAAGGAGGAGATCCAGGCAACCAACAAACATGAAAAAATGTTCACGATCACTATCCATTGTTGTTGTTGTTGTTAGGTCAAATAGAGTCAGTACCGACTCATAGTGACCTTATACACATTAGAATGAAACACTGCCCGATCCAGGGCCAACCTCACTAATGTTGCTATGCTTGAGTCCATCGATCGGCCACTAAGCCAATTCATCTCTTTGGGGGTCTTTCTCTTTTTCTCTGACCCTTCACCTTACCAAACATGGTATCCCTCTCCAGTGACTGATCCCTCCTGACAATATGTCTGAAGTATGAGAGATGAAGTTTGGCCATCTTGGCCTACAAGGATCAATCTGGCTGCACTTCTTCCAAAATGGATCTGTTGGTTCTTTTGGCAGCCCATGGCACTTTCAATATTCTCCTCCAACACCATACGTCAAAAGCATCGTTTCTTTGACCGTCTTCCTTATTCACTATCCAGCTTTTGCATGCATATGAGGTTACTGAAAATACCATGGCTTTGGTCAGCGGCACCTTAGTCCTCAAGCTGACATCTTTGATCTTCAACACTTTAAAAAG
>NW_006418149.1:0-562 GCF_000296735.1 Chrysochloris asiatica | reverse complement strand
AAGCAAGTCTTGCCATCCTTGCAACTAAGGGACACTTTATTTGTATCTTTTTGCTCAGTCTTCTGGCAGTTCTGTCTATATTCTTCAACAATACCACAATTAAAATGCATCGATTCATCTTCCATCTTTCTTTTTCATTGTTTGAGCTTTTGCATACACATGAGATGATTGAAAGTTTATTGTTGCAGTCACTGTGTCAATCCATCTCATTATAAAGCTTCTTCCTTTTAGCTATCCCTCTACTTTATCAAGAATGATGTCCTTTTCTAGGGACTGATGCATTCAAAGTACTTGAGACAAAATCTGATCATCTTCACTTACAAGGGGCATTGTGACTGTACTTCTTCCAACACAGATTTCTGTTTGTTCTTCTGGCAGTCCATGATCCTTTCGATATTCTTTGCCAATGCCATAATTTAAACGTATCATTCTTCCTTACTCATTTTCCAAATTTCACATGCGTATGAGGCAATTGAGAATACAATAGCTTGTACCAGATTCATCTTAGTCCTCAAAGTTACATCTTTGCACTTTAACTTTTTTTTTAAGGTTTTTATTGTGG
>NW_006418148.1:1962-2421 GCF_000296735.1 Chrysochloris asiatica | reverse complement strand
CTCCAATAGCAGAAGGGAGGCTATTGACAGCCAAGCAACACCAGTCGGGTAGAAAAACAAAACCAAAAGCAAAAAAAAAAAACCAAACAAACAATAGCGATAATGAGAGAAAAACAAAGCAACACAACAACAACAAAACACAAAACAAAAAAAACGATGGGGGAAAAGGAAAAAAAAAAAAAAATGGAGGAGGGGCTGAAGAAAGAGAGGGAAAAAAAAGCGTAGCTTAGTGTAAGTAAGTCTTTAATGCTCTACCTCTCTTTCAGTCCCTTCTGTGCTCTTCTCCTTGTTGGTATGCTGTGGAGTCGATCGTGACCCACAGCGACCCACTATAGGGTTTCCAAGGAGCAGCTGGTGGGCTGGAACCTCAGTCCTTGCAGTTCAAAAGGCTTTGCAGTCAGCCTCAGCAGGATTGCTTTGTTATTGGTGGTAAACAACTACTCAAGGGTGTCTCAATTT
>NW_006418148.1:0-642 GCF_000296735.1 Chrysochloris asiatica | reverse complement strand
AGGCTTTCAATTGTGTGGATCATGACAAGCTATGGACAACATTGCGAAGTATGAGTATTCCAGAACACTTAATTGTGCTCATGAGGAATGTGTACCTGGACCAAGAGGCGGTTGTTTGAACAGAACATGGGAACCACTGAGTTTTTTAAAATTAAGAAAGGTGTGCGACAAGGTTGTATTCTGTCACCATACTTATTCAATCTGTGTGCTGAGCAAATAATCCGAGAAGCCGGACTATATGAAGAAAAACGTGGCATTAGGATTGGAGGAAGACTCATTAACAACCTACGATATGCAGATGATACAGCCTTGGTTGCTGAAAGTGAAGAGGACTTGAAACATTTACAGATGAAGATCAAAGAGCACAGCCTTCGTTATGGATTACATCTCAATGTAAAGAAAACAAAAATCCTCATCACTGGTCTAATAAATAACATTTTTATCAACAGAGTAACGATTGAAGTTGTCAAGGACTTAATTCTTCTTGGATCAGCTATCAACACTTATGGAAGCAGCAGACAAATCTGCTGCACAAGACCTTTTTTAAAGTTTTGAAGAGCAAAGATGTCAGCTTGAGGACTAAGGTGCACCTGACCCAAGCCATGGTATTTTCAATAACCTCATATGCACGTGAAACCTGGA
>NW_006418147.1:2508-3182 GCF_000296735.1 Chrysochloris asiatica | reverse complement strand
CAAGCTTTCTATTGTGATTTTTCTGGCTATTCCTTTCTCTCCTCCTCAGGTGGCTATTTCACAATAGTAGAAAAGGGAAACCAAGAATCAAAGGACAGCCAAGAATCTTAATATTATTCCCCTCTTTCCCCCTTGAAACCATGCCTCAATCTCTGTATCCCGGAGCCCTGTTGTTCCAAGTTTGTGCATACATCCTCATTTATTTCTTAGCCCAAGCAAACCTGCCTAACTGTTCTCCCATCTGCCTTGTTCTTGCATTTCCCTCTCCCTTCCTGTGTGTTGTCCCCATCACCACCACCCCAGCACCCAAGCTATCCTGTGCCTATTCCCTACCCGATGCTCTGTCTTTCTCTCCCTCCCTCCCCTCACCTCCTCCCATGCATCCTGGGGATCAGTATATATATATTTGTTTGTTTGTTTTCCCCGTTAGGGTTTGTTCTTAATCTTATACAATAATAGTCCTATGCAGTATTCTTCAAGGTAGCATACTATTCCATTGTGTGTATGTACCACAGTTTGTTTATCAATTTTTCAATTGATGGGCACATTTATTGGTGACAAACGTGGTCACCAATCAGAGTGTATATTCCCATTGAGTCTTAGTCTTGGAAGGGGGTTTGCTCTGAGGGGACCTGACCATTTGCCTTGATGATTCCTGGGCAAGCAACTTGCTT
>NW_006418147.1:0-523 GCF_000296735.1 Chrysochloris asiatica | reverse complement strand
ATGTTGTCCAACATGAATCTTAGACCTTCTTCAGATTTTTTAAATCCTTTTTTCTGCTTGTTCTTTTCTCTTAGTAGTATTGTGAGCTTTATCTTCCAGCTCACTGGTTCTGCCTTTCATCTCTTATATTCTACTTCTTTGCCTGTTCAGGGTATTGTCTATTTCTGATATTCTGTTATTGATCGTTTGGACCTCTTTCTTTAGATTTCGAATTGTTTCCAATGCTATATCTATCTTGTTTGATTGTTCCTGTGACGCTTTCCTGACTTCTTCCTCATTTTTCTCAACTCCACTGTAAAGTGTTTTGAAACATTTTATAATCATTTTTCTGAATTCCTTCTCAAGCATTTCCAAGGTGGGACCTCCTTCCAGATTGGAGTCCAGATCTACCTCTAGGTTGTTTGTCTCAGACATTTTATCTTGTTTCTGGACATGTGCTGATATGGTCATCTGCTCTTCTTGGACATGTTTAGTGTTTATCTGTGGCCTTAGTACTTAAGTGAGTATGTGTTTTGGTATTTTT
>NW_006418146.1:2540-3043 GCF_000296735.1 Chrysochloris asiatica | reverse complement strand
CTGGACTTTTTTTGGGGGGTGTGCACCCACCTGCCTGAAGGCATCCAGGCTGTGCAAAGAAGGCGCAACAGGGAAGAGGAGACAAAATGTGTAGAATCCCCTGTATCTCCTTTTGCAAAAGTCACACACTGCTTTTAGCACTAGTTCCCTGTGCTGGCATGGCTGTAGCCCTGCCGTCTGAATTCTGCCAGGGCAGTGTGTCCACAGAGGGAGTCCCATCTCGTGCTATTCCTAAATCTCAGTATTTTCCTTTATATCATAGTTTTTCCACTTGTGCATGTGGGAAACTGACACCTTGGACCTTATGCTAGGTCCAGTGCTCTGGAGTTCTGTGAATGCAGCTTCTCTGGGTTTTCAATCCCTCCCCCACAGAGCCTGTCCTACTTGGCTGTCTATGCCACCACCAAAACAAGAAGTCCTGTAGTAAAGCTTTTGAGACTTCCATTTGCTGATGGAGCAAAGCTCAAAATGAGAAGAAATAACTGTAAGTATCTATTAATAAT
>NW_006418146.1:0-740 GCF_000296735.1 Chrysochloris asiatica | reverse complement strand
AATGTGATTTCAGAATTGGAAGAAGACTTATTATAAACCTGAGATATGCAGATGATACAACCTTCCTTGCTGGAAGTATGTTGTTGTTGTTAGGTTCCACTGAATCAGTACTGACTCATAGAGAATTTAATCCACAGAAGAATGAAACACTGCCCGGTCCTGGGCCAGTCTTACTACTGTTGCCACGCTTGAGTCCATCAATGCTGCCACTTGGCCAATCCATCTCGTTGGGAGTCTTCCTTTTTTTCTCTGACCCTCCACTTTAACAAACATGATATCCTTCTCCAGTGACTGCTCCCTCCTGACAATATGTCCGAAGTATGAGAGATGAACTTTGGCCATCTTGACCACCAAGGAGCACCCTGGCTGTACTTCTTCCAAAACAGAACTATTGGTTCTTTTGGCAGCCCATAGCACTTTCAATATTCTCCTCCAACACCATAACCCAAAAGCATCAATTCTTCTATGGTCTTCCTTATTCACTATCCAGCTTTTGCATACCTATGAGGTTATTGAACATACCATGGCTTGAATCAGGCGCACCTTAGTCCTTAAGCTGACATCTTTGCTCTTCAACACTTTAAAAAGTTCTTGTGCAACAGATATCATTGCTGATGTATGATGGATCTTGGCTGAAAGCAGAGAATATCAGAAAGATGTTTATCTGTACTTTATTGACTGCACAAAGGCTTTCAATTGTATGGATCATGACAAGCTATGGACAACATTGAGAAGTATGA
>NW_006418145.1:4430-5381 GCF_000296735.1 Chrysochloris asiatica | reverse complement strand
TCATCTCTCATACTTTGGACATATTGTTAGGAGGTACCAGTCACTGGAGAAGGATATCCTATTTGGTACGGTGGAGGGTCAGAGAAAAAGAGAAAGACCCCCAATGAGATGGATTGGCCAAGTGGCAACAGTAGTGAGGTTGGCCCAGGATCGGGCAGTGTTTCATTCTGCTGTGCTTAAGGTCGCTATAGGTCGGTACCGACTCGATGGCACCTAACAACAGCAAACCTCCAAAAGACAAGGAACTCTCCTTTTTCAGTATCACCACAAAACTATTAAGGAGCTCTGGTAGTATAGTGGTTATGAATCGGGTTGCTAACCTCAAAGTCGACAGTTCGAAACTACCAGCCATTCTGCGGGAGAAAGATGAGGCTTTCTGCTCCTGTTAAGATTTACAGCCTCAGAAACCCTGTTCAGGGTCCCTATGAGTCAGAACTGACTCCACAGTACTTAACAACAACAACACAAGACTATTATTACATTAAAAGAAGTCAAATAGGTTCATGGAGTTTTGATCTAAAGTTATCTTACTGCTGAATCAATAGAATCTCCATATTCAACCAGTAACTATTGCTTCTTTTCTAAAATGCATAGTAGTTGCTGTTGTTGTTAAATGTCATCGAGTCGGTTCCGATTCAAAGCAACCCTGTATAGGATTTCTGAAGAAACGTTGGTGGGTTTGAACCACCAACCTTGCGATTAACAGTCAGTGCTTATCCTACTACAGCACCACACCAGAGTCCAAAGTGTATAATGTCAATGTTGTTAGCTGCCTTCCAGTCAGTACTAACTCATAGTGATCCTATGCACAACAGAATAAAACATTGCCCGATCCTGCGTCAGTCTCACAATGGTTGCTACATTGAACCCTTGCTTCTGCCATAAGGCAAATCCATCTGTTGGGGGTTTTCCTTCTTTATTCCCACCCTCCACTTTGCCAAATATGATATC
>NW_006418145.1:0-815 GCF_000296735.1 Chrysochloris asiatica | reverse complement strand
TTTGGCTGGTGATATGGAGCTTTTCCACCGTCTCTTTCCATGGATGTAGTCAATTTGATTTCCGTATATTCCATCTGGTGAGATCCATGCTGTTTTAAAAAGGTATTTGCAATGAAGAAGTCAATAGTCTATTATGCTATCTCCAGCATCATTTACATCACCAAGACCATATTTTCCAATTACTGATCCTTCCTCTTTGTTTCCAACCTTTGCATTCCAGTCACCAGTAATTATCAATACATCTTGATTGCATGCTTAATCAATTTCAGACTGAAGAAATTGATAGAGTTCTTCAATTTCATCATCACTGGCTTTAGTGGTTTGTGTGTAAATTTGAATGATGGTGGTATTAACTGGTCTTCCTTGTTGGAGCGTGAATATTAGCTTATTACAGACAGCGTTGTACCTCTTGACTGCTCTTGATATATTCTTTTTGATGATGACTGTGATGCCACTCCTTCTCAATTTGTCATTCCGGGCATAGTAAACCATGTGATTGTCAGATTCAAAATGGCCAAATCGGTCCATTTCAGCTCACTAATGCCTAGGATATCCATGTTTATGTGTTCCATTAAATTGTTGACAATTTCCAATTTTCCTAGATTCATACTTTATACATTCTGCATTCCAGTTATTAATGGATGTTACAGCTATTCCTCTTCATTTTGAGTGTGTCCATTGACAAATGAATGTCCCAAAAAATTTACTCCAATCGCATCATCACAGTCAACTCTATTTTGGGGTTGTTGTTGTTGTTATGTGCCATGGAGTCAGTTCTAACTCATAGCGACCCTGTACAGGGTTTGTGAGGCTGT
>NW_006418144.1:2505-3014 GCF_000296735.1 Chrysochloris asiatica | reverse complement strand
CTAGTCAATATTGTGCTGGAAGTGTTAGCCAGAGCTATACGGCATGATGGAGAAATTAAAGGCATCCAAATTGGCAAAGAGGAAATAAAACTCTCCTTATTTGCAGATGATGTAATCCTATACATAGAAAACCCCAAAGACTTGGTAAAAATACTACCAGACATCATCAGAAGATTCAGCAAAGTGGCAGGGTATAAGATCAACATACGAAAATCAGTTGGACTTCTCTATAGCAACGATAGTGCTGAAAAGGACATTAGGCAAGCAATACCATTTACAATAGCCACACAAAGGATGAAATATTTAGCAATAAATGTAACCAGAGAAACAAAGGGCTTATACAAAGAAAATTACAAAACACTACTACAAGAAACCAACAGAGACCTACAGAAGTGGAAGAACATAACCATGTTACTGGATAGGAAGACTCAACATCATGAAAATGTCAGTACTGCCCAAAGCAATTTACACATACAATGCAATCCCAATCCAGATTCCAACAACATTCT
>NW_006418144.1:0-540 GCF_000296735.1 Chrysochloris asiatica | reverse complement strand
GTCCATATTCTGCCTATAACTGATTGTTGTTGTTGTTATTAAGTGCCGTTGAGTCGATTCCGACCCATAACAACACAGTATACGGTTTCCAGGGAGCGACTGGTGAGCTTGAACCGCCAACCTTGCAGTTCAAACAGCTTTGCAGTCTGACACATTAACCCACAGCGCCACATGGGGCTACAACATGCCCAGTGAAGGAGACTTCCTGTGGAGACTCTGTATTACACAAGACCATAGGTGGAATCCTGAACAGCACCCAGAATCTTCTGAGGGGAAATTTCCACTTGAAAGGACAGCCTGGAGCTGTCAGAAGAATAGAAGATACTTCCTGAAAGAATGACAGGAAAAATACAAAACAATATAGGCAGACCGATTGATTACTATAAGAACAAACTAGTGGTTCGCCCAGCAGACATCAAGTTAAGTGGTCGGGTCACCTCAGGGCAAACCCCCTTCTAAGACTAAGACTCCATGGAAATACACGTTCTGATTGGTGACCATGTTCGTCACCAATAAGGGGAAGCGAAGGAAAAGCAGCAA
>NW_006418143.1:3201-3817 GCF_000296735.1 Chrysochloris asiatica | reverse complement strand
CATGGCTGAGAATTCTGACACCGAATGTCCACGATTTGGCAGACGGTTGCCAGAGGGCGCACGAGCCATCTGTTCTGCTCACCTGGTCTCATCCCCGAGCAAGCGTGGGAACTGCCTGCTGCTCAGTGCGGAAGGACCTGGGCGCTGCTCCCAAGGCCAGAGCAGGTGCCCTCTTCCCCCAGGATCTACCGAGTCCATAATGAGGACCAAGCTTCCTCCTCACGGCCCAGACTTTTCTCCAATAGTGAGCACAGAACCATGCATTTTCCAGTTTGAAAATAACCTTATTTTAAATTAATATTTTTTTTATTTCAAAACCAGACTTGCCAGCACTAAAAAACAACAAATTTCAAAACCAGAAATCATTGTTATTTTCACTTTCCTAGCTTTAAAGGAAGTCACTTTTTGAGTATTTTATTCTTCTGTGCTGATCTCATTTTCAAATGAGAGATCATTGCCATGTGTAAAAATTTCTCATGACTCAGCTTCGGATCCTCAATAAATAAGCAAACAAACAAATAATATTATATATGTATAGTTGTTGTAGTTAAGTGCCATGGAGTCGAATCGCACTCACAGTGACCCCGTATAGAGTTTCCAAGGAGCAGCTGGTGAG
>NW_006418143.1:0-463 GCF_000296735.1 Chrysochloris asiatica | reverse complement strand
AGTTACATCATGTGTATGTACTATAATGCACTGATACTGCTAATATGAAAGCCAGGCAGAGGAAAAATGAATGCAGATGAATATTAGGTGAAAAATAGTTCTAAGCAGACCTGAATGTGAATATACAAAGAGATATAAATGGTGACTTTGCGTGAAATAGACCTTTTGATTGTCACCTCCTCTTATTACAACCTTTGCTATCCCAGCAGCTACCATTAGAGAAAATTATAACTTGACCTAGTGAATCTGCCCGGCTATATTCAGACACTGAGGAAAGCAGTTTGGAAGTGATTTCTCTATACCATACCTTTCTAGGGACCCATTTCAGTAGAGGCCTACCCAGAACAGAGTCAAGGCAATACACCCTCTGCAGATGCCCACAGCATTGAATACAGAAGGGCAAGCTGCAGGATATTACTGGGCACAGGCTTCTTTCTCTATCTTGGATTTGCTAAATAGGAAA
>NW_006418142.1:2402-3678 GCF_000296735.1 Chrysochloris asiatica | reverse complement strand
GGAAAAACAGCAATGAAGCTGCGAGCTAAGCCCTATAACGCTCAATAGACTCCTGTGAACCCAGATGGAGACCTGGTTGGCCAGCAGTATGGCAAGTCCAGGGGACTCTTGGACCCAGAGTCAGCGATTTTGAAAAGAACTGGAAACCCTACAAAGGGTCATTATGAATCGGAATTGACTTGATGGCACTTAACAACAATAATACACTTTGGAGTCCTGGTATAGCGCTGTAGGATAAGCACTGGATGATTGACTAATCTCAAAGTCGTTGGTTCAAACTCACCAACTGTTCCTCAGAAACAGGTTCACTACTATGAGTGAGAACCTCCTTGATGGCACTTAACAATAACAACTACACATCTTCAGGAGTCCTTCAATGGTACAAATGGTACTAATATTAGCCAAAATGTTGGCAGTTCAAACTCTCCCAGAAAGGTCATGACTTTGAAAACACTAAGGAGTATCTACTCTCACATACAGGGTCCCTAAGTCAGAGCTGACTTCATGGCATGTTCTACCACTGCAACAACAAAAATGACACATCTTTATGGGCACAGTTCATGGTCCTTATGGAAAGGATGTGCAGATTTCAAACATTTGAGTCACTTGGTCGTCAGAAGAATCCTGCCTATTATTTTCATCATACACTTTGTATTGAAACAAATAAAAAATAAAACTATGCACTGCCTCTCATACAAAGTTGACCTGGGAGAAACCTGTTGGTCCACTCACCTTGGGGTGCAGTCAGAGTTCTTCCATTCACTTGACACCAACCAACCATCTGGATATAAGGACTGTTAACATCACACCTGCAGAAACAAGAAGCTCTTTTAGATTCCTGATACTAAACGCTAGAGAAAGAATCCAAAAGTAATAACCATTCTGGATAATAAGCGATGCCACAGAAAATATTACTTTATAGGCTAGAGAGAGACCTGAAAGGAGGCTATCTTGACCAAATAACTGTATTCTGAGCATTTCTAATCCTAGATTGTAGTCTGTTAATTTCCCTAGTAAATCCTGTAATTCCAAATATGGTCTGTGAGTTCTGTGTGGCTACTGCAATAATTGTTAAATCCAGGTGAGAAGTAGTGAGTGTTGCAGGACAGACAGTTGGTGTCAGAATTGGTAAGGAAGGTTGGAGGGTGGAGGCATGTCTGACTTCTGCTACATAGGAATTGACCTTGGTTGATGAGTCTGATTCTCCTTTCCCCTGGTGAAATGAAAGAATGTCAGACTATACAGTTCCCAAGTCATTTTGGTACCAGTACCATTA
>NW_006418142.1:0-1562 GCF_000296735.1 Chrysochloris asiatica | reverse complement strand
CCATAGCAAATGCAAATATTAATTGGCCAGTCCAAATGTTAACAGAGGAGTCCATTCAAACTCTAGAAGACTGAAGGCATCCCCCTCTCCTTCTCAAAGAACTTGGAATATCTCTACCAAGGACACATACAACAATGACCTCACACTCTGCTTCTTAGTTCCAAGAAGACAGGCCCCTCATACACAAGAAGAGGCACAACCTCAGGCCGGACTGGTCCATTATTCAGGGTATCCTGTGAAGAAATGCTACAAAATATTTTGGTTTTGGTTTTGCTGTGACTATTTCTATATTTCAAGTATTAACTCATGCACTACTAGTTTAGTGGCATCATAGAAAGCATTCTTTCTGTTCCTCACAGGCTTTCAAGTAATTTACTCATATATCTGACCTTTTAGAAAAGTAACAAGCTGCAAACAACATTTATAAGCAAATAATAAATAATACTCAGGCTTTTAACATCCCTTTCACAAAAATGCTTATTCTACAAACTAGAGAAAACTTGTAGTGTGGTGACCTGAGCTGGTTATCTGATTTCAAATAAGGCCTCATTAGACAACCTCTCATAGCACTTTAGGATCAGCACTGAACTGCAAACCACAAGGTTGGCAGTTCACACCCACTAACTGCTCCTCAGAAACTCTATACAGGGTTGCTGAGTCAGAACCAATTCAATGATTCTTAGCAACAACAACAACAACATACAATATAATGGGCGAGAGTGGGGAGTTTCTCAGACTCTCTAATTCAATAATTCATGTGGAGAAGAAGGTAATAAAAACAAGTCAACCACTAATCCCTGCAGCAAGATCAGCAACAGTTCTGGAATGAAAATAAATTCTGAACACCAGACATATGAGCCCACAGAAATAAAATGGCACATGAGGTTTATTTCTCACCAATAATTGTAACTATCATTCCAATTGTCAAAACGCACCAGCAAGTGGTCTTTAATGATGTCTGCTACAGTCACCACACACACCAAACCAGGGCTCTTCCTATCACTGGCATTCAGCTTCATTCTAACCTGGAGTTCCTTGGGCATCAACCCAACCTAGCATAGCACAGGGAAAGAAACACAAAGAGAAATGGTACACCAAATAAGATTGAGCCACTGTCATAGTCTATGATGCCTAACATCAAAGAAGATCCACAGACTATCAACACTTACTCTCTGGAATTAAGCCAGCAAAACCATTGAGAAATATTCTAACAGTCATAACAAAGACACAGGAAATAGCCTTGACTTAGTGTTTTGTCCCTTTTGCTCTAGGCCTTAGTTCCCTCATCATCTTCATTTTCCTTCTTAAATTGCTAGGGTAATTTGTATTAATTTTAAAATATGATGTTTACAAAACACCAAAACCAACAACCAAACCAATTTCGACTCCTAGAGACTTCATGGGAGTCAGATTACAATTGCATTTTGTAGGATTTTCAGTGGCTGGTGATCTCGCAGAAATAGATCATTCAGGTTGTCTTCCAAAGGCTTTAAATATCTGCTCCACCCAATATCAAATGTTTTCTTCATCACAGGTTTTCAAAGAGTTTCCAAATGCCATTT
>NW_006418141.1:2507-3693 GCF_000296735.1 Chrysochloris asiatica | reverse complement strand
TAGTATTTGGTTTTATCTTCTCGAGCTGATCTTTGAAATTTTCTGTTCAGCTCTTGGACCTCTTCAATTCTTCCATTTGCTTTAACATCTCTACGCTGGAGAGCAAGTTTCAGAGTCTCTTCTGACATCCATTTTGACCTTTTCCTTCTTTCTTGTCTTCTTAATGACTTTTGCTCTCTTTGGCTTGGGTTAGGCGCATCTTAGTCCTCAAACTGACATCTTTATACTTTAACACTTTAAAGAGGTCTTTTAAAGCAGATTTGCTTAATGCAATATGTCCTTCAATTTCTTGACTGCTGTTTCCATGAGTGTTGATTGTGAACCTAAGCAAAATGTAGTCTTTGACCATCTCAATAATTTCTCTATTTATTAAGATATTATTGTGAATTTTGTTTTCTTTATATTAAGGTGCACTCTATACTCTGGTAGCATAGTGGTTGTGAGTCAATCTGTTAACCTCATGGTCAGCAGTTCAAAACTACCAACCATTATGCCAGAGAAAGTTGAAGCTTTCTGCTCCCATAAAGATTTACAGCCTTGGAAACCCTGTACAGGGTCTCTATGAATCAGAACTGACTCCACGGCACATAACCACCAACTTATACTGAAAGCAGTAGTCTGATCTTCATCAGTAAGTTATTAAAGTCCTCTTCACTTTCAGTAAGCAAGGTTGTTTCATCTGCATCTCTCAGGTTCTTAATTAGTCTTCACCAATCCAGATGTCATGTTCTTCATATAATCCAATCTCTCAGATTGTTCGCTCAGCATACAGATTGAATAAGTATGGTGGAAGGATACAAACGTCACACAAATATTTTTTTTATTTTAAACCATTCAGTATCTGCTTGCTCTGTCTGAATGACTGCCTCTTGGTCTATGTATAGGTTTCTGTTGAGCACAATTAAGTGTCCTGGAATACCCATTCTTTGTAATGTTATCCAGAGTTTGTTTTGAGCCACACAGTTGAACCTTTGTGTACTCAATAAAGTACAAGTAAAGATCTTTTTGGTATTCTCTGCTTTTAGCAAATATCAATCTGACATTAGCAATAATATCTTTCATTCCATGTCCTCTTCTGCATCTGGTTCGAATTTTTGTTAGTTCACTGTTAATGTATTGCTTCAACCTTTTTGAATTATCTTCAGAAAAATTTGATCTTAATGTGATCTGAGTGATATTGTTCCAT
>NW_006418141.1:0-1617 GCF_000296735.1 Chrysochloris asiatica | reverse complement strand
GTGGGTTTAGTCTTTTGGTTTGGTCCTTCACTATATTTCACTATTCTCAGCTTACCATTATGGTTACTCTAACCCAGAGGAAGAGGAAGACCCCCAATGAGATGGATTGGCCAGGTGGCAGCATCAATGGACTCAAGTGTGGCAACAATAGTGAGGTTGGCCCAGGATTGGGCAGTGTTTCGTTCTGCTGTGCATAGGGTTGCTATGAGATGGTGCCAACTCGAGGGCACCTAACAACACCAACAGCAACCCAGAATGAACATTGAGTTGTGACTTGTGGTTCTGCAAACTTACTTTCATTGAGGACTTTCTACTAATCACTGAAAATTTTCCATAGTTTACTTCCCTTCTGAAATCTGTATTTACTTAATAGGCAGCAGAATTTCCAAAGCTCAGAGTTAAGGTTTATCAGTAAACAATACTTCTCACCCAGTGAAGCATGCACAACAACAAGAGTACTTGGACTATCACTTTAGACTCATTGCAATCTTTTGGGCAAACATCACTATGATTTAAAAAAAATTAATTCAGATTGCTCAATTGTGTATCTTATCTTTCTAGTCAACTCTCATTTTACAGCATGGAGAATAGCAGAAAAATTGCACCTAAAATGTAATGCTTGACTAATGACATTGAAATGTTATTTCTTTCTGGTGAGATGGACAGAGACATGGTGAAAAAAAAAAAAAAAAAGTGGGTCTAGCCTTGGATTTTATTCTAGAAGGGCTAGTTAGTGTTGTGTGACCTGAGGCAAGTGCACTGATTTCTCTGAGCTCCTTTTTGCAATGAACTGAGGATAACAAGTTTACCTCCCAGGGTTCTTAAGCAGATTAAATGAGCCAGGTTATAGCAAGTGCCTGACACAACACAGCTTCTAGCAAAGGACATCAAAGAGTGAATAGGTGATGCAGGTGACCAACAACAAGGTAATCTTTCTGCCCTCTGTGCTCAGTCTCTGTAACTGGGTGTTCACTTTGTTTTGCTTGAATTCCCATCCACAGATGGTTATGTACAAAACCATGCTCTCATGACTGGGTTTTTGTTCCTTCTTCTGTATTTGAATTTTGGGGCAGATAACCTGCGTACTCTGGTTACTTCCAAATCTGCTGTTTTTAGCAGTCTGTATGCAGAGTGATACAACCTTGCTTGCTGAAAGTGAAGAGGATTTAAAATATTTATTGATGAAGATCAAAGAGGCCAGCCTTTGGTATGGATTGCATCTTACTGTAAAGAAAACAAAAATCCTCACCACTGGATCAATAAACAACATTCTTATCAATGGAGAAAAGATTGAAGTTGTCTAGGACTTAATTCTTCTTGGATCAACTATCAACACTCACGCAAGCAGCAGTCAAGAAATCAAAGGACATATTGCATTAGGCAAATCTGCTGCACAAGACCTTTTTAAAGTGTTGAAAAGCAAAGACGTCAACTTGAGGAGTAAGGTACGCTTGTCCCAAACCACAGTTTTTTCAATAACCTCATATGCATGCAAGATCTGGACAGTGAATAAGAATACCATAGAATAATTGATGCTTTTGAGTTATGGTGTTGGAAGAGAATACTGAAAGTACCATGGGCTGCCAAAATAACTAATAGATCCATTTTGGAAAAAGT
>NW_006418140.1:2968-3553 GCF_000296735.1 Chrysochloris asiatica | reverse complement strand
AAATCCTTGACTGCCTTATGAATATTAGTTTCCCTTGCCTACTATTGTAAAATAGACACTTGAGTGGGATACAAAGGAATGTTGGAAAACATGATTAGAGAAAACTTGTAAGCCTATCTTCAGCCTATAACTGATCAATGCTATCCCCTCTGTACACAGGGTAGAAAGGGACGGGCAAGTTAGACACTGGCTACCTAAAATGAGGGGGCAATAAAGGCACAAAGTGACTGGCTTACAAGGTTTCAAGAGGCAGTTTAGTTTAAGAGTATGAGGGGAAAGAAAGAGTTCCCACTGAATAGCTGTTATCTTGTCTAGATGGGTCTGGTGATAAGAGATGGGGATAAGATTCGAAGATTCAATAGTAAATAACTGTTATCATGACTAATCGCGACTATCACAATTGTAAAGGTAGAAGTTTTGTAACAAAAAAAGGGGCGTGGTTAATCTTACAGTCCAGAAACAAAGGACCCTAGGACCATCAAGAGAGGAATGCATAAGCAAAATGGGGGACCTTATCCAGAGAAGCAAGGAGCTCTGGTAGCGCAGTGGTTACGAATCGGGCTGCGAACCGCAAGGTCAGCAGTT
>NW_006418140.1:0-941 GCF_000296735.1 Chrysochloris asiatica | reverse complement strand
GTTAAGCTCTGATCATCCAGCCATTGAAGCCAGGCCAAGTGGGTATTATTTGCAAATGTGGAAAATTTGTGCATATGCCCTCTCTTTTATCAGCTGGACGCTTCATTCTCCACTCTAGTCCTCTGTAGCTATGTCACTGATTGTGGGCCCAGAAGTCCCCAGGTCTTGCCAAGCTGCTGGCCAACCAGGTCTCTAACTGCCTCCCATCTTCTTTTGATGCTTTCTACATCATTCAATATTTTGCCCATAGAATCTTTCAGTATTGCAAGTCGAGGCTTGAATTTTTTCCTCAGTTCTTTATCTTAACAAATGCCGAGTATGTTTTTCCCTTTTGGTTTTCTAACCCCAGGTCTTTGGACATTTCATTACACTAGTTGACTTTGTCTTCTCGAGCTGCCCTTTGAAATTTTCTCTTCAGCACTTTTCCTCATTTCTTCCATTTGCTTTAGCATTTCTACGCTGGAGAGCAAGTTTCAGAGTCACTTCTGACATCCATTTTGGTCTTTTCCTTCTTTCTTATCTATTTAATGACCTTTTGCTTTCTTCCTGCATGATGTTCTTGGTGTCATCCCACATCAAGCTGGTCTTTGGTCATTAGTGTCTAATGCATCAAATCTGTATCACTTTGCTGTCAGTTTGTCCTACTTGTGTGCTGTTGCAATTCTGGAAGCTATGCCACCGGTATTTTAAATACCAGCAGGGTACACCCATAGTAGACAGGTTTCAGCTAAGCTTCCAGGCTAAGACAGACTAGGAAGAAGGGGAGGCAGACTACTTCTGAATGTTTTGCCACTGAAAACCTTATGAATAGTAGTGGAACACCAAAATACTGAATACTGAAACATGATGTTGTTGTTGTTGTTGTTAAGTGCCATCGAGTCGATTCCGACCCATAGCGACCCTGTACAGGGTTTCCGAGGGTGTAAATCTTTACGGGAGTA
>NW_006418139.1:2018-3674 GCF_000296735.1 Chrysochloris asiatica | reverse complement strand
TATGCCAAGAAATTTGGAAGACAACTATCTGGCTGACTGATTGGAAGAGATCCATATTTGTGCCCATTCCAAAGAGAGGTGACCCAATGGAACACGGGAATCATCGGACAATATCTTTGATATTCCATGCTAGTAAAGTTTTCTAAAGGTAATACAGAAACAGCTGTTAGCATACATTGACAGAGAACAACGCCATATAGCAGTTTGTTAATGAGTCTTCCTCTAATCTTGATGCTATGTTCTTCTTCATATAGTCTATCTTCTCAAATAATTTGCTCAGCATTCAAATTGAGTAAATATTTTGAAAAAATATAACCCTGATACTCACTTTTCCTTATTTCAAATCATTCAGTATACTCTTATTCTTTTTAATGATTGCTTCTTAATCTATGTATGGGTCTTGCAAGAGCACAATGAAATATTCTGTAATTTCCATTCCTTTCAGTGTTGTCCATAGTTTGTTATGTTTCACACAGTTGATTACTTTTGTGTAGTCAATAAAACAAAAGTCAACATCTCTCTTGCATTTTCAGCTTTCATCCAAGATCCATGTCAGAAATGATATGTTTTATTCCATATCATCATCTGAATCTATTTTTAATTTCTCATAGCTCCCTGTCAATGTTTTTTGAATTTTTGAATTGTCTTCAGCAAAATTTTACTTGCATGAGCTACTAATGATATTGTTTCAGAATTTCTTAGGTCATCTTTCTTTAAAATGGGTACAAATATGGATCTCTTCCAATTGATTGCCCAAGTGGCTGTCTTCAGAATTCCTTGGCATAGACTAGTGAGTGCTTCCAACACTACATCAGTTTGTTAAACCTTTCCAAGGATATTCCATGAATTCCTGGAGCCTGTTTTCAGCCAGTGCCTCCAGCGCAGATTGAACTTCTTTCTTTGATACCGTTGGTTCTTGATTATATGTTACCATCTGAAATGATTGATCATTGACCAATTCTTTTAGTACAGTGACTCTGTATATTCCTTCCATCTTTTTTGATGCTCCTGCATCATTCAATATTTTGCCCATAGAATTTCTCAACATAGCATCATGACTTGAATTTTTTCTTTAATTCTTTCAAAGTGAGTAATGCTAAGCCCCTTCTTCCGTTTGTTTTTCTAACTCAAGGCTTTTGCATATTTTATTAATAATACTTCAATTTGTCTTCTTGACTTAATTTTTGCAATTTTCTGTTCAGCTCTTTTACTTCATTATTTCTTCCATTTGCTTTAGCTTCTCTAACTCCATCAGCTAGTTTTAAGTCTCTTTAGTATTTGGTCTTTTTGTTCTTTCCTGTCTATTTAATGACCTTTACTTTCTTCATGCATTTTGTCTTTGACTATCATCACACAATCCATCTGGTCTTCAGTCTTAGAGTTCGATGTGTCAAGCATATTCTTTAGGTGCTCACTAAATTCTGATAACATAGTGGTTACAAATGGGGCTGGGAATCTCAAAGTCAGCATTCGAAACTACCAGCTGTTCTGTGGGCGAAAGATAAGGCTTTCTGCTCCCATAAAGATTTATAGCCTCAGAACCCTGTACAGGGTTGCTATGAGTTTGAACCGACTCCACAGCACATAACAACAACAACAAATTCAGATTGGATATGTTCAAGGTAGAACTGATATTCTCATAGACTTTTCTCAATT
>NW_006418139.1:0-1633 GCF_000296735.1 Chrysochloris asiatica | reverse complement strand
ACTTCATCTTTGACCTTAATGTTTGATGTGTAAACTTTAGTAATAATCATATTAACTGGTCTTCCTTATAAGAGTATGGAAATAATCACTGACAGCTTTGTACTTTAGGACAGATCCTGAAATGCTCTTTTTGATGATGAATGCCAGGTAATATTTTTTCTGGGATGAATGGTTTTTAAATGTAATTAGTGAGACTAATAGAATTTAAAATGTATAATCTATAACCTTAAGCAATATACTGTCTTCAGAATTTCTGTGGCACAGTGTATTAGACTTTGTGCAGCTAACTGAAAGGTCAATAGTTGAAATTTACCAGACACTCTGTGGGAGAATGATTTTGTATTCAGCTTCTCAAAGATTTACAACCTTGAAAATGCTGTGGAACAGTTCTACTTTGCTCAATTTATAAAAGGTTGCTATGAATCAGAATTGACTCAATGACAGTATATAGAGAAAGCAATATATGTATAAATGATGATTAGAAGATATATGATATTTTACTTCTATCATGAAGAGTTTTTGGTTTAATCATATTAACTGGGTTTCCTTCTTGATTCTGATGCCTAAGAAATACCTTTCAACATTATTATCTCCTAGTTTCCTCAAATACAATGTGCTATATGACTCCATTTAATCATTTCTTATCATTTTTATACCAGTCTGACCCCACTCTCCTCTTCTTCTATACAAGCAATGATAAACAGACTTCCTTGATGTCAGTACTTCTCTTATTTGAACAGGACTGTGTTTTTAAGCATGAAATGAAAGAATATGTTGGACATTTTGACTGAGTTCTCAATATCCATTTCATATCAGACAGTTGATCTGAGCTAATTATGATACACACCACTCGTCTATAAGTTTGTCATATTGTGGTGATTTGTGTGTAGCTGTGATTCTCGATGCTTTGCCACCAATATTTTAAATGTCAACCATGGCTGATAGGTTTCAGCAGAGATTCCAGACTAAGGCAGACTAGGAAGAAGAGGCAGACAACTTCTGATTGGTTAGCCACTGAAAATCATTTGACTAGCAACAGAACATTGTCAGATATAGTGCCAGAAGATGAGCCCCCTCATGTTTGAAGGTACTGAAAGCATGAGAGGGAAAGAGCTGCCTCCTCAAAACTGAGTAGACCTTAATGGCATAAATGGAGAAAAATATTTGGGACTTTCATTTGCTAATGGGGCACAACTCTAACTGAGAAGAAACAGATGGAAACATTCTTTAATAATCAGAATGCATGAAGTATGGGTCTGGGAAAATTGGAAGTTTTGAAAAATGCAATGAAATGCATGAAGATTTATATCCTAAGCATTAGTGAGCTGAAATGGACTGTTATTGGCCACTTTGAATCAGACGTCCATATTGTTTACTGTGCCAAGAATAATAAATTGAAGAGGAAGAGCATTGCATTCATTGTCAAAAAGAATATTTCAAGATTTATCTTGAAGTACAATGCTTTCTGTGATAGGATGATAGCCATACTCTTCCAAAAAGACCAGTTAAAAATACTATTACTCAAATTTGTACATCAAATACTAGAGTCAGTCAGTAATGATGAAATTAAAGAATTCTACCACCACTCGTCTGTCTGTCGTGCTGTGGTGGTTTGAGTTGCTGTGATTCTGAG
>NW_006418138.1:0-3719 GCF_000296735.1 Chrysochloris asiatica | reverse complement strand
ACACCAAAGTTCATAGCAGCACTATTTACAATAGCAAAAAGATGGAGCAAAAAGTACCCATCAACTAAAGAATGGATAAACAAAATGTGGTACATACACACAATGGAATGTTATGCTACCTTGAAGAATAACAAGGAAGTGGCAAGCCACCGCATAACATGGATGATCCTAGAGGAAATTATGTTGAGTGAAATTAGTCAGTCACAAAAAGAGAAATACTGCATAGGACTACTACTTTAAAAGACTAAGAAAAAGAACCCATACTAAAGGGGGATAGGGGGAATTCTTTGTTGATTGCTGGGATGTTGGGGTGGGTGTGGGAAGGGAGGGGAAGGTGGAGCACAGGGCAGGAATTAGACACAGGAATGTTTGGGTGCTGGGAGGGGGGCAATATACAAGAAGGGAGAGGGGAATGGAAGAACAAAGCAGATGGGAGAACAATTAGGCATGTTTGTATGGGCTAAGTGGGGCAGAGGTAAAGAATGATGTATGCACAACCTTGGAATTACAGGGCTCTGGGATACAGAGACTGAGACATGGTTGGAATGGGGAAAAGAGGGGAAGAGTGTTAAGAAGCTTGGCTGTCTTTTGAATCTTGGTTTTCTATAATATAAAATAGACACTGGACGGGGAGAGAAAGGAATAGCCAAAAACATCACCATAGAAAGCTTGTAAGTCTGTCTTCTGCTTATAACTGATTGGAATATGTAAAATGGGGCTACAACGTGCCCAGTGAAGGAGGATTCCTGTGGAACCTCTGCAATATGTAAGACTATAGGTAGAAGGCTGAACCACATCCAGATCTCCAGAGATGGGAAATTTCCACTTGAAAGGATGAGCAAACCAGCCTGGAGCAGCTAGAAGAACAGAAGATACTTCTTGAATGAAAGACCTACAGGAAAAATACAAAACAATAGAGGAAGACAGACTGTTACTACAAGAACAAACAAGTTGCTTGCCCAGGAAACATTAAGGCAAGTGGTTGGGTCCCCTCAGTGCAAACCCCCTTCCAAGAATAAAACTCAGTGGGAATACATGCTCTGATTGGTGACCATGCTCATTACGGATAAGGGGAAGTGAGGGAAAAACAGCAATGAAGTGGTGAGCCAAGCCCTACAATGTGGAGAGTGAAGTGTGCAGTTGATAAAAAGAGAGGGCATATGCACAAGAACACCCACACTTGCAGATAATACCCACTTGCCCTGGCTTCAATGACTGGATGATCAGAGCTCAACCAGAGGAAAAAAGAAGAGGGAAAAAAAGAGTAATATGATATAATTTGATGAACTTGACCTACATCTATGGATGCAGTAACTCAAAAGAGGGAACAAATCATTACAGCAAGAATCATTCCCACCCCCTCCATATACAGAGTAGACAGGGATGGGCAACTTGGACATTGGCTACCCAAAATTGGGGGGGGAGGGGCTACAAAGGCAATAAGTGACTGGCTTACAAGCTTTCAAGAGGAAACTTAGAGCCAGGGGGCATGGAGGAAGGCAGAATCTCCAGTGAATACTATCCAATCTGTCTAGGTAGACGGAGCTGATGAAATGAAATGCAGATGGGTCTCTTGTGATACAATAATGAATAATTGTTATCAGGACTGATTGTGAGGGTTGGGAATGTAAAGGTAGACGTTTTATAGCAAGGAGGGAGTGATTAACTTTCCTGTCTAGGAGTGGAAGTCCCTATGATCATCAACAGAGAAGAGCTGAGAACGTGACCCTACGCAGAGAAGCAGCGAGGCCTGAGATGGAGGCAGAGACAATGACGCGGAGCGATGGAGCAGCTGGAGACTTTACATCCAGAGAGGGAGAGCGACTGTGGGTTGGGGGGGGGTAGTGTAGGGAGCAGCCTTGCAGGGTATAACTTTTGGTTGGTTGATGATGCATGGAGGGGATTGGAACCATGGCAATAAAACAATATATGATAGAATGGATGTAAACCTAATGTTCTCCCATGTAAACTATCATATAATTCACAATAAAACATTAAAGAAAATTGAATAGAGAGAAACAGTGTTAACTGATGGCACATGGACGGGATTATAATCATTGTAATGAAACAAGGTGTATGGTTTGTTGAATGTGAAAATGATGATCTGCCCTGTAAACTTTCACTCAATCCACAATAAAAACTTACAAAAAAAAAAGAGTTGTGAAAAAAAAAAAAGAAAGAAATAGAAGGGAAATTCCTCAACATAATTAATATCATATACACAAAACCAATGGCCAACATTATTTTCACTGGAGACACTGAAAGCACTGCCTTTTCACATGAGAACCAGACAAAGATGACCTTTGTCACCGTTCCTATTCACTATTGTATTGTAAGTGCTAGCCAGAACAATAAGTCAACAAAAGGGAATAAAAGGCATCAAAATTGTTAAGAGAGAAGTAAAATTATTTCTATAATGATACGATATACATATAAAATCCCAGAGACTCAACAAGAAAGCTACTGGAACTAATAGAATCATTTAACACAAGATCAATACACAAAAATAAAATTCCTCTATATTAACAAAGGAAATTCTGAAAAGGAAATCAATAAAACAATGCCATTTACCAAAGCCATCCAAAAGATGAAATATCTAGAAATAAATCTAACCAGAGATACAGAGGAATTATACAAAGAAAACTACAAAATACTACTATAAGAATCAAAAGAGACATATATAAATGGAAGAATATACCATGCTCATGGATAGGTCTTAACACTGTGACAATGTCAGTACTACCTAATGCAATGTATACATATAAAGCAATCTCAATCCAAATTCTGATATCTTTCTTGAAAAAGATGGGAAAACTGATCATCAACTTTACATAGAATGTAAAGAGGCCCCAGATAAGCAAAGCACTACTAAGAACAAGAATAAAATAGGAGACCTCACATTTCCTGATTTGTAAGCCTGCTATGCAATCATAGTAGTCATGTTATGATAGACTCATATAACAATGGAACAGAATTGAGAACCCAGAGGGCAATCCATCCACTATGGACAGTTGATCTTCAACAATGGGCTGAAATCTCAACTTACTATAAGAGTGAGTATGGACTTAATGTTTCAAGGCAGTGTTTTGATTATAAAACCAAAAAGAAAAGTGTATAGTATGTCCCTGCAAAAAGATACCCACAGACTTTTGGTTTGGGGGCGGAGAAAGCAGAGACAGAAAGTGAAAACTCCTCTGCCAAATCCCCCAAAAAAGCAGAGAAAGAGCAGTCTGCAGAAGAACTGCGGAGCTTTGGATCTTGTTTAAGGTTCTGGGCGCCAGTTCCCTGTACCCATTGAGAAGAAATCTGAAGGTATAAGCAAAATATGGTGATTTCTGAATTGACCCAGCTGTGGCAGCAGGCAGCCAGAAGTCCTCAGGCCAGAGGGAGGAGCCACAGCCAAGTGGAGGCAGTGACCCAGCACTAGAAGCCACGAAGCGTGTCTGAAGGGAGTGGTGTGAGCAATTTTTCACTTCACTTTTCATTTTTCACATATCTCTCTTATTCACCCCAATTGTGCCCTCACTGCACAGCCTAGACACCTTCAGGCGGGCAGGAGCACACCCCTAAAAAGGTCCAGCATTGCATCCTCAGTTTTGCAACGGCACAGAGAGGAAACCCGCAGGCTGCTTCTTATGAAGTTTTGACCCTGGGAACCCGCCCTATAGTTTACCTAGGCAGGAGCCATTGCACAACAAAGGTCAGTGAACAGTGTCAAT
>NW_006418137.1:3200-3868 GCF_000296735.1 Chrysochloris asiatica | reverse complement strand
TCTTCTGGTCTTCGATCTTTAGTGTTTAATGCATCAAATCTGTTATTCAGATGACCTCTAAATTTAGGTGGGGTAAATTCATGGTCATATTTTGGTTCTCTTGGACTTGTTTTTGTTTTCTTCAGCTTTAGTTTGAATTTGCATATGAGCAATTGATGTTCTGTTCCACAATCTGCCCCAGGCCTTGTTTCGACTGATGATATGGAACTTTTTCATTGTCTCTTTCTGCAGATTTAGTCAATTTGATTTCTGTGTATTCCATCTGGTGAGGTCCATGTGTATAATGGAGTCCTGGTGTGTGCTGTGGCTAATGCAACAGACTGCAAAGTCCTTTGAACTGTAAGGTCGGTGGTTCAAACTCACCAGCTTCTCCTTTGAAAGCCTATACAGTGTCACCATAGGTTTAAATCGACTGCATGGCTCTTAACAACAGCAACAACATGCTGTCTAAAGAAGGTATTTGAAATGAAATCCTGCGATCTCTAGCATCATTTCTATAACCAAGGTCATATTTTCCAACTACTGATCCTTCATTTTTGTTCCCAAACTTTGCATTCCAATCACCAGTAATGATCAATACATCTTGATTGCATGTTTGCTCTATTTCAGATAGAAGAAGTTGGTAAAATTCTTCTATTTCATCCTCACTGGCTTTGTTGTTATTGTTG
>NW_006418137.1:0-767 GCF_000296735.1 Chrysochloris asiatica | reverse complement strand
ACAATCAGATATTGTTGTTTTTTACTGCTGTCCAGTTGTTTCCAACTGAGCTGTGCTGTATAGTGTTTCCAAGGAGCAGCTGGTGAAATTGAACCATCAGCCTTGCAGTTCAAACTGACCTTTATCATACAGTACCACCCCAGGGCTCCAAAAAATCAGTTAGAGGGGAATCAATAAAAACTTTTTAAAATCATCATAATTTTAGGATTAGATAAAAAACTTCTATTATTACCACTCCTTATCAAAATGGGGCAGTCTGTCCAATTACAAAAAAAAAAAAAAATGTCTAAACAGTATGAAATTGACATTAAGCTGTCTGTACTCAGTTAATATTAAATGATAAAATATGAATCTATAGTTGATATAAGTAGTAAATGAGTTCAACAGTTTTTTTTTATTCAAGTTTAAAATAAAAATTGCATAAAAAAAGATTTAAAAACTTTAAAAACTATATATGTGATAAAAATGTAAATATTGTATATCATTGCTAATGTCCGATGGATCTTGGCTGAAAGCAGAGAATATCAGAAAGATGTATACCTATGCTTTATTGACTACACAAAGGCTTTCAATTGTGTGGATCATCACAAGCTATGGATAACATTGTGAAGTATGAGTATTCCAGAACACTTAATTGTGCTCATGAGGAATCTGTACATGGAACAAGAGGCAGTTGTTTGAACAGAATATAAGAACACTGATTGGAATTAGAAAATATTTATCTAAAACATGCATGAAAATGGATATCAATGGGACATTAAATATCC
>NW_006418136.1:3051-3710 GCF_000296735.1 Chrysochloris asiatica | reverse complement strand
TTAGATTGATCTGCCAGCTTGGTAGCTCTCAGTATATGGGCAGGGTGGACACATCTACCATGTAGCTAGAACTCTGTATATGAAAATGTTGCTCTACACTGCCATGCATCTAATTCTCTGTATATAGAGAAATTGGACTCATCTACCTTGTAGCTAGAACTCTGTATATGGAAATGTTGCACTACACTGCCATTTACCCAGCTTTCTGTATAGGGACATGTTTTATTCATCTACCATGTAGCTAGCTCTCTGTACATGCATAGGTTGGACTGATCTGCCAAGAAAGTAGCACTCTTTTTATGAACATATTGAATTTGTCTGCCCTGTAGTTGGCTCTCAGTATATGGAAACGTTGGACTCATCGGTCATGTAGCTACTACCCTGAATATGGACATGTTGGACTACTCTTCCATGTACCTAGCTCTCAGTATATGGAAACGCTGGACACATCTGCCATGTTGCTAGAACTCTGTATATGGAAATGTTGCGCTACCCTGAAATGTAGCTAGCTCTCTGTATATAGAGAAGTTGGACTCATCTGCCTTGTGACTAGAACTCTGTATACGGAAATGTTGCACTTCCCTGCCATGTGGCTAGCTCCCTGTACATGGACATTTTGGACTCGTCTGCCACGTAGCTAGCTCTCTGTACATGGATAT
>NW_006418136.1:0-1336 GCF_000296735.1 Chrysochloris asiatica | reverse complement strand
AGCTAGAACTCTGTATGTGGAAATGTTCCTCTACACTGCCATGTATCTAGCTCTCTGTATATAGACAAGTTGTACTCATCTGCCTTGTAGTTAGAACTCCATATATGGAAATGTTGGAAAGATTAGCCAAGTAGGTAGCTCTCTGTATATGAACATATTGGACTTTTCTGCCCTGTAGGTGGCTCTCGGTATATGGACACATTGGACACATCTGCCATGTAGCTAGATCCCTGAATATGGACATGTATATGGAAATGTTGCACTTCCCTGCCATGTGGCTAGCTCCCTGTACATGAACATTTTGGACTCATCTGCCACGTAGCTAGCTCTCTATATATGAATATGTTGGACTGATCTGCCAAGAAGGTAGCCCTCTATATATGAACATATTGGACTTCTCTGCCATGTGGCTAGCTCTCAGTTTATGGAGATTATGGACATATCTGCCATGTAGCTACAACTCTGTATATGGAAATGTTGCACTTCCCTGCAATGTAGCCAGCTTTCTGTATATGGACACTTTGTACTTGTCTGCCATGTAGCTAGCTCTCTGTAAATGGATATCTTGGACTGATCTGCCAAGTAGGTACCTCTCTGTATATGAACAAATTGGACATTTCTGCCTTATAAGTTGCTCTCAGTATATGGACAAAATGGACAGATCTGCCATGTAGCTACTACCATGAATATGGACAAGTTGGAAGACTCTGCCATGTAGCTAACTCTCTGTATATGGACACGTTGGACACATATGCCTAGTAGCTAGAATTCTGTATATGGAAATATTGCTCTACAATGCCATGTAGCTAGCTATATGTATATGGATATTTTGGACTCGTCTGCCATATAGCTAGCTTCTGTACATGGATATGTTAGACTGATCTGCCAAGTAGGTCGCTTTCTCTATATGAACTTATAGGATTTTTCTGCCCTGTAGGAGGCTGTCAGTATATCAAAACGTTTTACACATCTGCCATGTATCTACTACCCTGAATATGGACATGTTGGACTACTCTGCCATGTAGCTAGCTCTAAGTATATGGACACGTTGGACACATCTGCCATGTAGCTAGAACTCTGTATATGGAAATGTTACACTACTCTGCCATGTAGCTAGCTCTCTTTATATAGACAAGTTGAACTCATCTTCCTTGTAGATAGAACTCTATATATGGAAATGTTGCACTACCCTGCCATTTGGCTAACTCTCTATATATGGACATTTTGGACTCGAATGCCATGTAGCTAGCTCTCTGTTAATGGATATGTTAGACTGATCAGACAAGTATGTAGCTCTCTGTATATGAATATATGGAACTTTTCATCCATGTAGGTA
>NW_006418135.1:3475-4050 GCF_000296735.1 Chrysochloris asiatica | reverse complement strand
CCATGTAGCTAGCCCTCTGTATATGGAAATATTTCACTACTCTGTCATGTAGCTAGCTCTCTCTATATGGACATGTTGCACTCATATGCCATGAAGCTAGAACTCTGTATATGGAAATGTTGCATTACTCTGCCATGTAGCTAGCTCTCTGTATATGGACATTTTGAACTCGTCTGCCATGTAGCTAACTCTCTGTGCATGGGTATGTTGGACTGATCTGCCATATAGGTAGCTATCTGTATATCAACATATTGGACTTGTCTGCCATGTAGCTAGCGCTCTGTATATGGACATGTTGGACTCATCAGCCATGTATTCACCTCACCTGTATCAACATATTGGACTCATCAGCCATGTATTCACCTCACCTGTATGAACATGCTGGACTCATCAGCCTTGTTGCTAGTCCTCTAAATATACACACATTTGATTCATCTGATATGTAGCTAGCTCTCAGTATATGGACATGTGTTAATCATTGGCCATGTAGCTATTACTCTGTATATGGACATCTTGGACTACTCTGCTATGTAGCTAGCTTTCAGTATATGGACATGTTGGACTCATATGCCATG
>NW_006418135.1:0-1085 GCF_000296735.1 Chrysochloris asiatica | reverse complement strand
CGTCTGCCATGTAGCTAGCTCTCTGTGCATGGATATGTTGGACTGATCTGCCATGTAGGTAGCTCTCTGTATATGAACATATTGGACTTGTCTGCCATGCACCTACTTCTCCGAATATGGACATGTTGAACTCATATGCCATGTAGTTGGAAGTCTGCTTATGGGATTGTTGCACTACTCTGCCATGTATCTAGCTCTCTGTATAAGGACATGTTGGACTCATCTGCCTTGTAACGAGACCTCTATATATTCACATGTTGGACTCATCTGCCATGTAGCTAACTCTCAGTAGATGGACATGTTGGGCTCGTATGCCCTGAAGCTAGTACTCTGTATATGGACACGTTGGACTCACCTGCCATGTAACTAGACCTCTGTATATGGAAATCTTTCACTACTCTGCCATGTATCCTGCTCTTTGTATATGGACATTTTGGACTAGTCTGTCATGTAGCTAGCTTGCTATATATGGACATGTTGGACTCATCAGCCATGTATTCACCTCTCTGTGTATGAACATGTTGGACTCATCTGCCTTGTTGCTAGTCCTATATATATACACATATTGGACTCATCTGCCATGTAACTAGCTCTCATTATATGGACATGTGTGAGTCATCTGCCATGTAGCTAGTACTCTGTATATGAACATGTTGGACTACTCTGTCATGTAGCTAGCTTTCTGTATATGGACATCGTGGACTGCTATGTAGCTAGCTGTCAGTATATCGACACGTTGGACTCATATGCCATGTAGCTAGAACTCTGTATTTGGACATATTGCACTACTCTGCCATGTAGACATCACTGTATATGGACATTTTGAACTCATCTTCCATGTAGCTAACTCTCTCTGCATGGGTATGTTGGACTGATCTGCAATGTAGGTAGCTCTCTGTATATAAATATATTGGGATTGTCTGCCATGTATCTAACTCACAGTATATGGGCATGTTGGACTCATCAGCGTTGTAGCCAGCTCTCTCTGAATGAACATGTTGGACCCATCTGCCTTATATCTAGCCATCAAAATATACACTTGTTGGACTACTCTGCCATGTAGCTAACTCTCAGTATATGGACAT
>NW_006418134.1:2587-3752 GCF_000296735.1 Chrysochloris asiatica | reverse complement strand
AAAAAACCTTCCATAATGGAACTTACATTCTTGGACAAGAAAAAATCATTTAAAAATGTAATAAATAAATAAATTATGTGGCATGTTGAAACTGGGGGGAAAAAATAAGAAAGATAATGAAGGGTTGGAAGGCCAACAGATGGAGTGTGCCTTGGGAATAGTGGTGGGGATTTCCATTTTAAAAGGCTGGTCAAGTGCCAAAGCCCCTGAACACACAGTGCCTAGTGGTAGTCTTAGCCTGGGCACTAGCATTGTTGTGGACAGGCTAGTTAATTATTGTGGGGTTTTCCTAAGCAACATCCCTGGGCACTATTCACTAGTTACAAGTCCTTCTCTTCCCACTTATGATCACAATAAATGCCTTCATAAATTTTCAATTTTCCGTTTGGTGACAAAATTGATACCTGCAGGGAATATGGTTTGAAAATAAATCCACCACTCATCTGTCAGTGAGTTGTACTGTGGTAGCTTGCATGTTGCTTTGACAATGCAAGCTATGTCACAGGCATTTTAAATGCCAGCAGGATAACCCATGATGGAAAATTCTCAGTGGAGTTTACAAAATAAGACAGACTTAGCAGAAAGAGAGAAAGTTTAAGTCTGAATGTTTAGCTACTGAAAACATTATGAATAACAGTAGAGAATTGTCAAATATAGTGCCGAGAGATTAAAAATATTATGAATATTGCCAAGTATAGTGCCTGAAGATGAGCCCCTCTGGTTGCAAGGAACTCAAACTACAACCAGGGGAAAACTGCCTCCTGACAATCATGTGGTTTACTATGCCAGAAATGACAGATTCAAGAGGAATGGCATAGCATTCATTGTCAAAAAAAAATTTCAGAATCTTTCTTGAAGTACAACACTGTCTATGAAAGGACAGTATCCATACACTTACCAGGAAGACCAGCTAATACCACGAGTCCTCAAATTCATGCACCAACAACTACAGCCAATGATGATGAAATTCAAGAATTCTACCAAATTACTCAGTCACAAATTGATCAAGCATACAATCAAGATGTATTGATAAATATTGATGATTAGAATGTGAATGTTAGAAGCAAACAGGAAGGGTCAGTAACTGGAAAATATGGCCTTGGTGATTGAAATGATGCTGGAGATAGTATGATAGAATTTTATAAGACCAATGATTTAATCATTG
>NW_006418134.1:0-647 GCF_000296735.1 Chrysochloris asiatica | reverse complement strand
TCTTATTTGATTGTTCCTGTAGCGCTTTCCTGACTTCTTCCTTATTTTTCTCAACTCCATTGTATAGTGTTTTGATACATTTTTTAATCATTTTTTTGAATTCTTTCTCCAGCATTTCCAAAGTCTGCCCATTTTCCAGTATGGAGTGTAGGTCTACTTCCAGGTCATTTGCCTCAGTCACCTTATCTCATTTCTGGACATGTGCAGATATGGTCATCTGCTTCTGTTTTGGGGGCATATTCAGGGGTTATCTGTGGCCTTAATACTTAGGGTGATATGTATTTTGGTATTTTTTATGCTTTCTGATTGCCTCCAGATATGCTCCTGATGTGATCAGGAAACAGGCTTCCCTTTTCACTCTTCTTCTTGAGAAATTTCAAGATGTCACTGTTGTTAGTTGTGATGTAACTTAGGATTTAATTTTCAGCCTATTTCCTTTTTTCTCTGCTTGTCCCACTCCATAATCCCCATTCAGGCCTTTTTTCTAGTTATAACAGTTCAGGGCCAGCTGTTGCTGTTTGGCTTTAAGTGAAAACTGTCTCTTTAAATTTCGAGGAGATCTGTGCGCATGCATAGTAGAACCCTCCTAGGGTGGGGCTGGGGTGTCCACTATCTCTGGCACCCCTATAGTCACCAAAATGGAGGTG
>NW_006418133.1:3090-3563 GCF_000296735.1 Chrysochloris asiatica | reverse complement strand
AGATATCCTGCACAGAGGCATTCCAGAAGCATGTATTGAACTTCCCAAAAGAGAATGGCTTTAGGGGAGGTTTTAAAGAAAGAAGCAGAAACATCCTAGGGCAAGAAACAAGGAGAGTGCAGAATATTAAATTATTGCTCATTGAAGTCATTTGCTATGGGAGCTCAAGAAATAGGATCTAGCCATATAAAAATACTTTCTTTGTTATTGTAAAAATTATGAATGTTCATTGTAGAACAAGTTTAGAATGCAGACAAAGACAAGTAAATAAAGGTCAGTGATAACCCCACTTTTCAGAGATACCCATTGTTAGCCAGTTTGGCATATTTCCTTCCATTGTTTATTGTTTATGTGACTACATGCATACACACATTGTTGTTTATAGAATCAGTATAATGCTGTTTACAGGTCTGTACCCTGCTCTTTTTTGGGAGGGTGGGGTGGGATGTACACCAAAACACTCAGGAATATAT
>NW_006418133.1:0-1135 GCF_000296735.1 Chrysochloris asiatica | reverse complement strand
GTCACGTCTTCCTTCATTTCTATCTTGTTGGAGATTGATCTTGTTTCCAGATTTTTGCTGTTATAAATAATACTATAAAGACTTTTTTTTTTTTTTTTTTACAAATTCTAATTTAGAAATTCTTCACTGTTGCTGGTACGTGCCATCCATGTTGATGACAGCTCATGCTGACTCCATGTACCATTGCCCCGTAGCGTTTTCTAGGTTGTAATGTTTTCAGAAGCACATTGCCAGGATTTTTCTCTTACAGAGTAGCTAGGTGGATTAGAACCACTGACCTCTTGGTTAGCAGACAATTGCTTATCTGTTCTAGTTGTGTCTCTTTTTCATTTTCATTTCCACTGCCATCGAGTCGATTCTGACTTATAGTCACCCTATGTAGGGTTTCCAAGCCTGCAAATCTTTAAGGGATCAGAAAGCCTCCTATTTCTCCTGTGGAGCAGCTGATGGATTTGAACTGCCTCTCTTGCAGTTAGCAGCCCAACCCGTAACCCACTACACCACCAGGGCTCTTTAAGAAATGTTTAGATATATTGATAGGAGCTCCAAGAGCAGATGAACATTTTAAAGCTCTGGGTACTTATTGCCAAATTGGTACCCTGCTTTCTTGTGATTTGTTGTTGTTAAGTGTTGTCGAGTCAGTTCTGATTCTACTTGGGGTCACTTCAGCATTTGCGTTTTAAGAACAAAGAGATTCTTTGATGATACCGTGGTGTATAATTATCAAATTCAGGAAACAGATACAATATTGAATTTCTGACGGTTGCTAGAATGTTATTTATTAGAACTTTTATTCCTCCTGGTGCAGTATTTGGATTTCATTGACTATTTCAATCATGTCCTTTAGAGTAGCTCCTGTCTTCCTGATCTGTCACCAGTCTAGAATGAGGAGTGACATTTACCTGCCAGGTCTCTTTGGTCCCCTTCCATCTGAAACAGTCTTTCATGACACTGGCATTTTGGAGAGTACGGGCCCTTGGATTTTTACAACATCTCTCAATTTGGGTCTGTCTCATTCATCTCATGATTTATTTCCAAGTATGTAGTACCACAAACTTAAGGAGCTCTGGTAGCATAGTGGTTCCGAATAGGGCTGTGAACCTCAGGGTCAGCAGTTCGAAACTACCAGCTGTTC
>NW_006418132.1:2986-3714 GCF_000296735.1 Chrysochloris asiatica | reverse complement strand
TCTGGAAGATATTCGGTGGTATTTTAAATACCAGCAGGGTCATCCATGGCGCACAGGTTTCAGATCAGTTTCCAGACAAAGATAGACTAGAAAGGAGTGACAGATTACTTCTGAATATCTTGTCACTGAAAACCTTATGAATAGCAGTGGAACACTGTCAGATATGGGGCCGGAAGATGAGTCCCTCAGGTTGGAAGGCATTCAAAATGCAACTGGGGAAGAGTTGCCTCCTCAAGTAGAGTTGACTGTGATGACGTAAATGGAGCAAAGCCCTTGTATCCTTCATTTGCTGATGGGAAACAATGGAAAGTGATGAGAAACAGTTGTAAACATCTATTAATAATTGAATGGAATGTATGGAGTATGAATTTAGGAAAATTGGAAATTTTCAAAAATGAATGGGAACTCATAAACATTGATATCCTAGGCATTAGTGAGCTGAAATGGACTGTTATTAGCCATTGTGAATCTGAAAATCACATGGTTTATAAGGTCAGGAATGGCAGTGAAGAAGAATGATGTCACACTCATTCTCAAAAAGAACATATCAAGATCTGTCATGAAGTACATCACTGTCTGTGATAGGATAATATTCACACACCTACAAGAAAGACCAGTTAATATGACTATTATTCCAATTTGCGAACCAATCACTAAAGTCAGTGATGATGAAATTGAAGAATTTTACCAACTTTTTCAGTCTGAAACTGATTAAATATGCAATTAAG
>NW_006418132.1:0-656 GCF_000296735.1 Chrysochloris asiatica | reverse complement strand
GACTTCATGCTTCTTGGATCAACTATCAACATTCATGGAAGCAGTAGTCAAGAAATCAAATGACATATTGCACTGGGCAAATCTACTGCACAAAACCTTTTTAAAGTGTTGAAGAGCAAAGATGTCAAATTGAAGACTAAGGTGCACCTGACCCATGCCATCGACTTTTCAGTAACCTCATATGCATGTGAAAACTGGACAGTAAATAAGGAAGACTGTAGAAGAATTGATGCATTTGAATCATGGTGTTAGAGGAGAATATTGAAAGTGCCATGGGCTGCCAAAAGAACAAACAGATCTGTGTTGGAAGAAATGCATCCACAGTGCTCTTGAAGGCCAGGATGACCAAACTTCGTCTCTCATACTTCAGTGTGGATTCTACCTTAACCCCTTGTTCTAAAATAAGCACATTCATGAAAGCTTGTAAGTCAGCTTATAACACCCCATTTTTGATAGCCAGAGTCTCTAACTAAGTTGCCTGTCCCTGTCAACCCAGTGTACAGAGGAGGCAAGTTTGATCATTGATATGAAGTATTCTTCAATTTCAATTGGAATTTTGAGTAATTACATCCATAAACAAAGGCCCAGTATACCAAATTGTAGCAATTTACGCTTGCTCCCTGTATCAAACTTATTTTATCTTCATCTGGTCAAGT
>NW_006418131.1:0-3640 GCF_000296735.1 Chrysochloris asiatica | reverse complement strand
TTCTCCCTTGCCCATTGTCGTCCTCCACCACCACTGAAAAGAGCTGTAACCGCTGGAAGAGCTGTAACAATAAACTACTGTCAGAAGGATCCTGCTTGTCGCGTCCTTTATCGGCGAGGGCGCGCGACAAGAAAGTACCTATCAAGATTTGTCATGAGGTACAATGCTGTCTGTGATAGGATACTATCCATGCACTTAGAGGGAAGTCCAGTTAATACCACGATTATTCAAATTTATGCACCGACCACTAAAGCAAGTGAGGATGAAATTGAAGAATTATATCAATTTCTTCAGTCTTAGTCTATCAAACATGCAATCAAGATGTATTGATAATCACTGGCGATTGGAATGCAAAGATTGGAAACAAAGAGAAAGGATCAGTAGTTGCAAAATATGGCCTTGGTGTACCTCACCAGATGTAATACACAGAAATCAAATTGACTACATCTGTGGAAAGAGATGGTGGAAAAGCTCCATATCATCAGCCAAAACAAGATCCAGGGCAGATTGTGGAATTGATCATCAGTTGTTCATATGCAAATTTAGACTGAAGTTGAAGAAAATGAAAAGCCAAAATATGACATCGAATACATCCTACAAGAATTTAGAGATAATCTGAAGAACAGATTTGATACATCAGACACTAAAGACCGAAGACCAGAAGAGGTGTGGGATGACCTCAAGAATATAATACAGGAAAAAAGCAAAACATCATTAAGAAGACAAGAAAGAAGGAAAAGATCAAAATGGATGCCAGAAGAGACTCTGAAATGTGCTTTACAGTGTAGAGATGCTAAAGTAAATGGAAGAAATGAGGAGGTCCAAGAGCTGAATGTAAAATTTCAAAGATCAGCTCAAGAAGACAAAGTCAAATAATACAACAAAATGTGCAAAGATCTGGAATTAGAAAACCAAAAAGAAAGAACACGCTCAACATTTCTCAAGCTGGGGGAACTGAAATAAAAATTCAAGCCTCAGCTTTCATTATTGAAGGATTCTCTGGGCACATTATTGAAAGATGCAGAAATCATCAAAAGAAGATGGAAGGAAGTCACTGAGTCACTATACCAAAAGGAAATGGTTGATGATCAACCATTTCAAGAAGTAGCATATGATCAAGAGCCAATGATACTGAAGAAAGACGTTCAAGGTGCATTGAAGGCATTGGACAAGGCAGCAGGAATTATGGAATACAAATTGAACTCTTTCAACAAAGTGAGGCGGAACTGGAGGCACTCACTCATCTATGCCAAGAAATTTGGAAGACAACTATTGGAAGAGATCCATATTTGTCTCCATTCCAAAGAAAATGTGAAAATCATTGGGCATTATCATTTATACACCATGCATAAAGTTTTACTAAAAGTAATACAGAAACGACTGCAGCCATACACTGAGAGAGAACTTCCAGAGGTTCAAGCCAGATTCAGAAGAGGACATGGAAAGAGGGATATCATTGCTGACATCTGATGGATCTTGGCTGCAAGCAGAGAATACCAGAAAGATGTTTACCTCTGCTTTATTGACTATACAAAGGTCTTTGATTGTGTGGATCATGACAAGGTATGGACAATATTGTGTACTATGAATATTCCAAAGCACTTAATTGTGCTCATGAAGAACCTGTACATAGACAAAGAGGCAGTTGTTCAAACAGAACAGGGGAACACTGAATGGTTTAAAATTAGGAAAGGTGTGAGACAGGTTTGTATTCTTTTACCTTATTTATTCAATCTGTATGCTGAGCTAATAATTCGAGAAGCTGGGTTATATGAAGAAAAATGTGGCATTAGGATTGGAGGAAGACTCATTAACAACCTGCAATATGCAGATGATACAACCTTGCTTGCTGAAAGTGAAGAGGACTCTAAATACTTACTGATAAAGATCAAAGACCATAGCATTCAGTATGGATTGCATCTCAATGCAAAGAAAACAAAAATCCTCACTACTGGACCAATAAACAACATTCTTATCAACGGAGAAAAGTTTGAAGTTGCAAAAACCTCATATTTCTTAGGTCAACCATCAACACTCATGGAAGCAGCAGTCAAGAAATCAAAGGACATATTTCATTAGGCAAATCTGTGGCACAAGACCTTTTTAAAGTGTTGAAGAGCAAAGACAAAGGACTAAGGGTCACCTGACCCAAGCCATGGTATTTTCAATGACCTCATATGCATGCAAAAGTTGGACAGCGAATAAGGAAGATCATAGAAGAATTGATGCATTTGAGTTATGGTGTTGGAGGAGAATATTGAAAATATCATGGGCTGCCAAAAGAACAAACAGATCTGTGTTGAATGAAGTACAGCCAGAGTGCTTCTTGGATGCCAGGATGGCCAGACTTTGTCTCTCATACTTTGGACATAGTGTCAAGAGGGACCAGTCATTGGAGAAGGATATCATGTTTGGCAAGGTGTAGGGTCAGAGAAGAAGAGGAAGACCTTCAGCGAGATGGATTGGCAATGTGGCAGCATCAATGGGCTCGAGTGTGGCAACAAATTTGAGGTTAGCCCAGGAATTGGCAGTGTTTCATTCTCTTGTGCTATGAGTCAGTACTGCCTCTATGGTACCTAACAACAATAACAACAAAGAACTGGACCTTTGCTTATGGATGCAGTTGCTCAAAATCCCAACCAAAAGGAAAGAACTCTTCATATCGAGGATCAAACTTGCCTCCTCAGTTGATAAGGATAGATAACTGAGATGCTGGCTATCAAAAATTGGGGGCTATAAAAGCACGAATGTGGCTGGCTTGCAAACTTTCATGAGTTTTCTTAGTTTCAGAATGAGGGGGGTAAGTTCAACTTCACATTGAATAGTTTTCATCTTTTCCATATGGGTCTAGTGAAAGAGAATGGGGATAGGATTGTGTGATTCAATTGTGTATAATTGTTATCAGGACTAATTGAGATTGCCATAACTGTAAATGCAGAAGATGTGGGACTAAATGGGAGTAGTAGTTAATCTTCCATTTCAGGAACAAAGGACCCTAGGACCAACAAGAATGAAGAGCATGAGTGAAGTGTGGGATCCTAGCCAGAAAAGCAGTGACAACAAAGACAGTGTATGTATAGGTGATGACTGAGAGAGATAGGCCCATGGACTGAGAAAGACTGTTTAACTGTAGATAGGAAGCTGGCTTGCAAAGTGTACCCTTTGTACATTTAAATAAATATGTATTTTATGTTTTCTATGTGTAGATAAAAAGGGGGGGGGAAATAGAGGTAAATACTGTTGACTGATGGTACATGGAGGGGATTGTAATCATTGCAGTGAAACAAAATATGATTTATTGAATGTAAAGCTTATAATCTACCATGTAAGCTTTCACTCAATTCACAAGAAAAACTTAAAAAAAAATTCTTCATATTAAGCCTCCACGACCGTCCTGTGACCTTTGAGAAAATCTATCAAGATTATACCTATGGAATCCTAAAACAGTTACTATAACCTCTGAGCAAAAATTCTGTTTTGAATTTAACTGGCTCAGCAGATCCTCTTGGAAGTTACTGTTTTATTGTACCTTTTATTGTTGTTAACACCTAATGAGACTAAGACACAGAGAAATCTGCAGCCATCCACTGATTGCATAAGCATATTTAGACATGTTTTGTTTGGGAAAAAAAAAAAAAAA
>NW_006418130.1:0-3789 GCF_000296735.1 Chrysochloris asiatica | reverse complement strand
TAAAGATTTACACCCTCGGAAACCCTATACAGGGTCGCTATGGGTCGGAACTGACTCGATGGCACTTAACAACAACAAATCATGAGCATGGTATATTTCTCCATTTCTGCATGATTTGAATCAGCAGCCTGAGATCCTGGAATTTTCAGTAGCCTGTCATCTTACCTGCTGATTTTGGATTAATTCATTTCTGCAGCCAGAAGCCTGCATGTGACCTGTCAATCTTGGGTTTCACAGCCCCTAGAGCTACGCGAGTCACAGGAAGCCTCCAGTCTGACATCTGACAGATGGACTTGGAAATTGCCCTCCTCTACAAATGTGTGAACCATTTCCTTCCATCTCTGTGTATGTGTAGTGGTTACGAGCCGGGCTGCCAACCTCTATGTCAGCAGTTTGAAACTACCAACGGTTCCTTGGGAGAAAGATGAGGCGTTCTGCTCCCTTAAAGATTTACAGCCTTGGAAGCCCTATGCAGGGTCACTATGAGTCAGAACCGACTCTATGGTACTTAACAACAATAATATATATATATACACACATACATGTATAAGCTTCTAGAGAACTCAGTTTCTAAAGAACAGATGAATTTCAATCCTCTTAAACTGCTACATTTTTCTTCATGGTAGCTTTGTTGTTAAGTGCCATTGAGTCAGTTTCGACTCATAGCAAACCTGTACAAGGAGCAACTGGTGGGTTTGAACCTGCGATTTTGAGGTGAGCAGTCCAGTGCTTATACTACAGCACCACACCAGTGTATATTTTAACATGGATGTATTAATTGCCATAACAGTGAAATACTCATACCATGATGTTATTGTTAAATGTCGTCGAGTCAAATCTAATGCATAGTGACACTGTATAAGGTTTCTGAGGAGCAACTGGTAGGTTTGAATTGCCAACCTTGTCGTTTGCAGCCCACCACAAGGTCAGCGGTTCAAATCCACCAAACTGCTCCTTGGAAACCCTAGGACTCCTGGTGTGGTGTTGTAAGATAAGCACTGGACTCGTACTAGTAGCAGTTTAAGAGGATTGAAATTGATGGGTTCTCCAGAAACTAAGTTCTCTCTCTCTATGTATGTATGTGGTGCTGTGGGTTAATGCACTGGATGGCAAAGTTGGTTTGAACCACAAGGTTGGCTGTTCAAGCTCACCAATCGCTACTTGGAAACCCTATATAGGGTTGCTATGGGTTGGAACCGACTCCACGGCACTTAACAACAACAATATATATATATAGTTGTTGTTAAGTACCGTGGAGTCGGTTCTGACGCGTAGTCATACTGGTAAGTAAATAGGTACTGTCCTGGATCCCAGTGCATTTCCTGCCCTTGATACTTCAGTACATAATGCTAGTCACAACAAGACTAAGACTACCCTGATTTCTGACTGGGGTCTGTTAGGAGTGAGAGGGAGTGTGTAAGAACAGAGGCACAAACAGAAGCTTAAATGCTAACACTTTCTTGGGAAATGCAACATCAAGGAAGTTGTAACAAGTAGGAAGAGGCAGGGAAGGAAATGATGCAAATACAGAGGAGTCCAAAGGGGTGTTACACGTAACTGACCATATCTGTCAGTATTTGACATTTTAAACATACAATACTTATCATCAGCTGAAATTGCATTGTTGTTGTTGTTAATGCCATCGAGTCAGTAATGACTCATAGAGACCTTATGTGCAACAGAACACAACACTGCCTGGTCCTATTCCAACCTCACAATCGTTGCTACCCTTGAGCGCATTGCTGCTGCCCCCGTGTCAATCCATCTCATTGGGGTCTTCCTCTTGTCCACTGACATCAAGCATGATGTCCTCGGAGAACCAGGGACTGGTCCCTCCTGACAATATGTGTGAAATATGAGAGATGAAGCCTGGCTATCCTGGTTTCTAAGGAGCATTCTGGTTGTGCTTCTTCCAACACAGATATACTTTTAAATATAAATTACATATATTTTCTGTATGCTCACCAGAAAGTAAGTGTCATGAGAGCAAGGACTTTTGTTTTGTTTAACACTGTATCCCCAGGACTTAAAATATACTTGGCATGTAATAGATGATTAATAAGATATGGTAAATGAATGAATAAATTCATATTAAGAATAAAAAGCATTTTTCTATAGCACATTTGCAATCATCCCTCCCACAGCACTGTCTACTCCTTAGCTGGGTTTGATAATTCAGTACAATAGCCACAAAGAATTCTGACACCATTCTGATAGTCATAGGTATTTATTAGAGAAGTTAACAGATTACAATTCGGGGTCAGAAATGCTCAGGGGCACAGATCTAGTCAGAATAGCCTACCTTCAGCCATACCTGCAGGCAGGCCTCTCTCTACCAAGTTAATGTCACTAAGCAACTTCAGGGTTGCTGATAAATGCCCACCAAACATTCCACTCCACCATAAACCTCAACCTTAAGGTACTTGACTCTAGCTCCATGAGTCAGCAAACCTAGCTCCCGTTGTTAAGTGCCTAAAAACACCCCACTCTGCAAACAAGTCTCCTGCCCAGAGTCACTCAGCTTTACTTGCTCCTTGGTCTGGGAAGTCCACTGTATTGTCTGATGCTCTGGCTCTTTGTTCTGTTGCTACTACGCCTCTGTTATCACAGTGTTCTGTCCCTGGGTTGAGGAGGTTCAATGCACAGGGATCTTGGCATCCAAAGGACATGCGCCACTCATAGCTCTTGTTTTTACTGGTAATGAGATTCCCTCTTTCTATTTCTGAGATGGCTCATTTTATAATCATTTTAGAGTTCCAAATTTTCACAACCACAATGAACTCTGTTAACAATCACAACTGAATCATATCATCCTATCAACATCTTTCCCCACCTTTTCTTACCCAGACCCATCAGGGAAAAGTTGTTTGGTGGGAATTACAAAAACTATGTTTAGAAAAGCCATATGAAGTCATCCACTGCACTGCAACATTTAATGTAAATTCCTGCTTACACTAGATATGTTGTTGTTTAGTGCCACCGAGTCAGTTCCAACTCATAGTGACTCTGTATGGGTTTTTCCGGGGGGTTGGTTGTTGGGTTTGAGGCCCCACCCTTGTGGTTAGCAACCCAATTCTTATTCCCCAGCTCCATACCAGGATTCTACAATAGCTATGTTGTTGTTGTTGTTACGTGCCATCTAGTCAGTTCCAACTCATAGCAACTCTGTATTGGGTTTCTGAGGAGCAGCTGGTGAGATTGAACCTTTCCGTTCAAACTGACCTTATGGTCCACTACAGTAGACATAGTGCGTTGTGTGTTAATGCACCAGACTACAAAGCTGTTTTAACTGCAAAGTCAGTGGTTCAAGCTCACCAGCTGCTCCTTTATAGGCTGGCTATGGATCAGAAATAACTCACTAGCAATTATTTTGCAGAGTGGTTTCCATTCCCCATCTTTTACCCTCCAGCATCTTATCATACCTAGAGGATTACTTTTGCATAAGAAATGAGGACTATTAAGGTGATTACTTCAAGTTACAAAATCTTCTACCCCTAGGCTACCATCATTGTACTCAAAGACCCATGAAGTTTTTAAAGAGAAAAGTGGGAGGTTGTATTTCTCCTGTGTGAAGCACCTTGCCATGTATTGGGGACCAAGAGTATGATATCTTCCACTTACATTTGTTGTTATTGTTAGGTGCCATTGAGTCAGTTCCAATTCATAGAGACCCTACCACAACAGAATGAGTCTTCCTCCAATGCTGGTGCCACATTCTTCTTCATATTATTCATCTTCTCAGATTATTTGCTCAGTATACAGATTGGATAAGTATGGTAAAAGAATACA
>NW_006418129.1:4049-4842 GCF_000296735.1 Chrysochloris asiatica | reverse complement strand
ATTTACACTTTTGTGATTGACTAATTTCACTCAGAAAAATGTCCTCCAGTTTCATCCCATCCATGTTATGAGATGTTTCACATACTCATTATTATTCTTCAATGTTGGGTACATACACATTTTTCCATTGTGTTTATGTACTAAAGTTTATTTAATCATTCTTCTGTTGACGGGCATTTAGGTTGTCTCCATCATTTTGCTGTTGTGAATTGTGCTGCAATGAACATGTGTGTGTACGTCTATTTGTGTCATGGTTCTCATTTCTTGAGTTTATATACCAAGTGTAGGGAGTGCTGGGTCATATGATAGTTCTATTGCCAACTTTTTGAGTAAGTGCCATACCATTTTCCACAGTGGTTGCACCATCTTACAATCCCACCAGCAGGATAAGAGGGTGCTGTACTCTTCACACCCTGGACAACATCACACTCTTGCCCCCATTTGTTGCTTTATGTTTCTTAGAATTTTGTTATTAAATCTGGGGTAAGATCTCATTATTTTACTGATTTGCATCTCTCTAAGGAGTCCTGGTATGGCTCTGTGGGTTAATGCACCAGACTGCAAATCCATTTGAACTGCAAGGTTAGTGGTTCAATCTCACCAGCTGCTCCTAGGAAAATCTATACAACGTTGCTATGGGTCAAAATTGACTCGACAGCACTTAACAACAACAATGTTCATATGTTTCTTTGCCACCTGAATATCTTCTTTGATGAAGTGTCTGTTCATATTTTATCTCTGCCCATCTTTTAGTTTGGATTTTTGTCTTATTGTTGAGGTGTTGAAGTATTCT
>NW_006418129.1:0-579 GCF_000296735.1 Chrysochloris asiatica | reverse complement strand
GTTTCCTCTGCCAGTAACTCACACACTCAGACCAAGCTGAGAGGCGGATTTGGTCTGCCTTTCTTCACTGGTTTGATAGGGAGCCTAGCGTAGTGCTGTGGGTTAAGATGCTACACTGCAAATTCTTTTGAACGACAAGGCCGGTGGTTCAAGCTCACCAGCCACTCATCAGAAACCTTACACAGGAGACGCGGATATGTGTCCTATTTGGTCAGCTTACATTCACTGGTTTGAGAGGCGTCCCATTGTGGTGCTGTGGATTAAGGTGCCATTGCAAAGCCTTTTGAACTGCAAGGTTGGTGGTTCAAGGTCACAAGCCGCTCCTCGGAAACCATATACGGGAAACACAGAGGCGCATCATATTTGGTCTGCTTTATTTTATTTATTTATATAAACACAGAGGCGCATCGTATTTGGTCTGCTTTATTTGCTTTATTATCAAACCAGCATACTGGTTTGAGAGGAGTCCAGCACTGCACTGTGGGCTGAGGTGACGCACTGCAAAGCCTTTTGAACTGCAGAGTCAGTGGTTCATGCCCACCAGACACTCCTCAGAGACCCTACACAGGGTCGCTATGG
>NW_006418128.1:3893-4412 GCF_000296735.1 Chrysochloris asiatica | reverse complement strand
AGAATTGTGCTGTGCACCCACAGATTCCAAACTGACCTTCAGAAACAAAAATAGTGGGAAATATTTCTCCTATTAACTCCCCATACCTACCTGTACACCTTTAGTGTGTTGACTAGAGGAGGGGCCTGAGAGAGAGGATGCCCCCATACCCTGCTGGAGGCTTGTAATTGCATACACACTGACAGTGTAGCTCGGGACAGTTGGCCACAGCTTCATTTCTGTTCCAGTGGTGATTTTTGTCTATGTATTTGTATTACTTCTGTTTTTGGTCCTTTTGATCACACATCTTTCCTGGAGGTGGGAGCTTTTTTGCCCTATGTTACCCTAGAAGAAACAGCAATCGTGGCCATATAGCCAAGATATAAGCATACCTCATAATATTCCACCACTGAGACAAGACCCAACAACACCCACTAAGCACTACATGCAAAAAGGAAAGCCTATCTCCTGATCATATTCACCAGGAGATACCCAGTAAGCTTAACAACAAACAACAAACATTCACTTAAGCTTTTAAAA
>NW_006418128.1:0-1113 GCF_000296735.1 Chrysochloris asiatica | reverse complement strand
TCTTAATTTTAAAACTTTCAGTGTTCCCATGCTCTGTTCAAACAACTGCTTCTTGATCCAGGTACAGATTCCTCATGAGTACAATTAAGTGTTCTGAAATAATCATACTTCGCAATGTTGTCCATAGCTTGTCATGATACACACAATTGAAAGCCTTTGCACAATAAAGCACAGGTAAACATCCCTCTAATATTCTCTGCTTTCATCCAAGATCCATCAGACATCAACTATGATATCTTTCATTCCATGGCCTCTTTTGAATCCAGCTTGAACCTCTGGAAGTTCTCTGTCAATGTATGATTGTAGCCGTTTCTGTATTATCTTTATCAAAACTTCACTCATTTGAGATATCAAAGAGATTGTCCTATGATTTCCACATTCCATTGTGTCCCTTCTCTTTGGAATAGGCACAAGCATGGATCTCTTCTAATCAGTTGGCCAGATAGTTGTCTTCCAAATTCCTTGGCACAGATGAGTGAGTGCCTCCTGTGCCACCTCACTTTCTTGAAAGATTTCAATTTTTATTCAATCAATTCCTGGTGCCTTGTTCTTTGCCAATTCCTTCAATGCACCTTGGACTTCCTCCTTCAGTATCATTGGCTCTTGATCATATGGTACCTCTTGAAATGGTTGAACATTAACCACTTCCTATTGATACAGTGACTCTGTGTATTCCTTCCATCTTGTCTTGATGCTTTTGGCATCATTCAATAATTTGCCCAGTGAATCTTTCAAAAACGAAAGCCGAGGCTTAAATTTTTTCTTTAGTTCCCTCAGGTTGAGAAATGCTGAGCGTGTTCTTCTTTTTGGTTTTCTGATTCCAAATCTATGCACATTTAATTATAATAGTTGGCTTTATCTTCTTAAGCTGATCTTTGAAATATTTTGTTCATCTCTTGTACCTCCTCATTTCTTCCATTTGCTTTAGCATCTCTACCTGGAGAGCAAGTTTCAGATTCTCTTCTGACATCCATTTTGACCTTTTCTTTCTTTCTTGTCTTCTTAATGACTTTTTGCTCTCTTCACTTATGATGTTCTTGATGTCATCCCACAACTTTTCTGGTCTTCAGTCTTTAGTGTGTAATGTATCAAATCTGTTCTTCAGATGATCTC
>NW_006418127.1:3296-3822 GCF_000296735.1 Chrysochloris asiatica | reverse complement strand
TTCTAACATCCATTTTGACCTTTTCCTTCTTTCTTGTCTTCTTAATTACTTTTTGCTTTTTTCTTGTATGATTATATTGATGTCATCCCACAACTCTCTGGTCTTCGGTCTTCAGTGTCTAATGTATCAAATCTGTTCTGCATATGATTTCTAAGTTCAGGTGGGATATATTTAAGGTCATATTTTGGCTCTCATGAACTTGTTTCCATTTTCTTCAGCTTTGCATATGAGCAATTGATGGTCTGTTCCATAATCTGCCCCTGGCATTGTTTTGTCTGATGATATGGCAAGAAAAAAAAAAGAAGACAGACAGACAGGTGAACTGTGCCAGCCAGCCAGAAGTTGCCCTTCCATCTTAAAATTTCATAAATTTTTCTAGAGGCAAGACAGTGGCTTGGTGGTCTACAGATGTAACAGTGACTCAGAGATAAAGGTGTACTTTTTTTTTTTTTTTTCTTGTTCCCCATACTTCTCTGTTGAGCAGAGGCATTCAGATGAGGCCTGCCATAGACCTGCAGAGTCAGTT
>NW_006418127.1:1459-3001 GCF_000296735.1 Chrysochloris asiatica | reverse complement strand
TGTGTGTGTGTGTTTTCTCTTCTTGCCTCACTCAGCATGGGACAGTGACCATATCCATACAGCTTAGCCACACTTGTACCCCCTGCAGCCCTAGCCACTGGGAAAAAGCTAATACCAGCTGCTATACACTTGGCCAAAGATATCAACCAGCAATCGGCCAAACCCACTATAAGTTGAGCTGCCCAAATGGTGAATGGATAATGGTGCACATACTTATATTCTCTAATCACAACTACCAGAAGGCAGTTTCAAGTGTCTGAGAACACACCATATACAATCATCAAGCAAATACAAATACAAGGACACAACAATGTCTCAGAAGCAGCACACAACTTCCATTCACACAAAGAAACAAGACAGAATGACTCAGACTAGTGACCAAGAGCCAAAGCTAGAAAATATTTTAGAGGCAAAAATGATTTGAAACTCCCTGAAAAAGAATTCAGAGAGTGATATTTAGGTACCTTCATGTGATTGCCAGAAAAGTCAAGTAATAGAATAAAGCATTCAGGAAAACTCTACAGGAGCAAACAAACAAAATAGATACGGGATTAAAGATAATACAAAAACCTGCAAATAGAAATCAAGAAGAAAGTAGATATGATTCATTGGAAGACCAGATTAGTGAGCTTGAAGGTAAATCTTTCAATAGTCTTAAGCTAAAAGAATAATCAGAAAAAAGGAAGGAAAATTTTTGAAAAAAGCCTAAGATTCATGTGAGACAACATGAAAAAAAAAATAATTTGGTGTTCATCAGAATTCCAGAAAAAGAAGAGACAAAGAAACTCACAGAAAAAAGTGTTGTAAGTAGAAAACTTCCCTAACATTATGAAAGACGGGAAGATAAGCATTCAAGATGCTGAAAAAAGCTCAAACAGGATAGAATCCAAAAGAAAATCACCAAGATATATTATAATCAAGCATTTCAAAGACAAGGAAACAATCCTGAGAGCAGTTTGGAAAAGATGAAAAGGTACCCACAAAGGAAAACCAATGAGACTAAGCTATGATTTCTCATCAAAAACCATGCAGGCAAGAAGACAAACTTCGTCTCTCAAACTTTGGACATATTGTCAGGAGGGACCAGTCGCTGGAGAAGGATATCATTTTTGGTAAGGTAGAGGGTCAGAGAAAAAGAGGAAGAGCCTCAACAAGATGGATTGGCCAAGTGGCAGCATCGATGAACTCAAGCGAGATAACAGTATTGAGGTTGGCCCAGGATCAGGCAGTGTTTCATTCTTCTGTGCATAAGGTCACTATGAGTCAGTACTGACTCGATGGCACTTAACAACAACAACATACAAAACTCTGAAAGAAAAAAATTACCAGTCAAGATCACATACCCAGTAAAACAGTATCTCAAATCTGACAACAAAATTAGAACATTCCCAGATAAACAGAAATTAAAGAATTTTGTGACAAACAGACAAACTTCACAAAAATACTAAAGGATATCTTTGAACCAAGAACCAACAACAGCAGACAATAAGCTGAGATTGACATATATGAGAACACCATCCAGAACTCAATCCAGATATAGAA
>NW_006418127.1:0-524 GCF_000296735.1 Chrysochloris asiatica | reverse complement strand
CAAATAGACAACTCTACATTAAGAATGGTGGTGATGGTGGATATGTGCCATTGAGTAGATTCTGACTCAAAGGGTTTCTGTGGTTATAAATCTTTTCATGAGCAGACAGCTTCATTTTTCTTCTGTGGAGTGGCTGGTAGATTTGCATTGCTGACCTTGCAGTTATCAGTCCAATGTGTAACCAGGGCTAATTTCAGAAGATTTTAATACACCATTTCCAATAAAGGACCGAACTAGAAAGAAACTCAACAAAGACAGAGAAAAACTAAACAACACAATCAACTTGACCTTATAGATTTATATAGAGCACTCAACTCAACAACAACATAATACATATTCTTTTCCAATACACATGGGATATTCTCCAGAACAGACCATATATTATGTCACAAAGTAGGCCTCAATTAAGTTAAAAATATTTAAAAAACTACAAATCATCTTTTCAGATCACAATGTTATAATATACACAGAAATTGAATACACTCTGATTAACAGCTACTTGATAATAGACAAAGAAATGAAAT
>NW_006418126.1:2330-2876 GCF_000296735.1 Chrysochloris asiatica | reverse complement strand
TCTTCTTTCTTCTACTAGTTGAACTCTGATCATCCAGTCATTGAAGTCAGGTCAAGTGGGTATTATCTGCAAGTGTGGGTGTTCTTATGCATATACCCTCTTTTCTTATCAGAGGGACACTTCACTCTCCACTCTAGTCCTCATGGCTATGTCACTGACTCTGGGCCCAAGAGTCCCCAGGTCTTGCTACACTACTGGCCAACCAGGTCTCCACCCAGTTTTACAGGAGTCTATTGAACGTTGTAAGGCTTAGCTTGCAGCTTCATTGCTGTTCTTCCCTCACTTCCCCTTATCAATGATGATGTGGTCACCAATCAGAGCATGTATTCCCATTGAGTCTTAGTCTTGGAAGGGGGTTTTCTCTGAGGTGACCTGACCACTTCCCTTGAAGTCTTCTGGGCGAGTAACTTGCTTGTTCTTGTAGTAATCAGTCAGTCTGCCAATATTGTTTTGTAGTTTTCCTGCTGGCCTTTCTTTCAATAAGTATCTTCTGTTCTTCTAGCTGTTCCAGGCTGGTCTGCTTATCCTTTCAAGTGGAAATTTCCC
>NW_006418126.1:0-695 GCF_000296735.1 Chrysochloris asiatica | reverse complement strand
TTTCTCTCCATGGAGAGTAATGTAGGCTGTTGGTTTTGTATATATGCTTTTAGTTATGTTGAGGAATTTCCCTTCAACTCCTACTTTGTTGAGTGTTTCTATCAGGAATGGATGTTGGATTTTGTCAAGTGACTTTTCTGCAACAATCGATATGATCATGTGATTCTTTTAATTTTTTTCTTATGTTATATGGTGGATTACGTTGAGCGTTTTTCTAATGTTCAACCATCCTTTCATCCCTGATATGAATCCCAGTTGATCATGATGTATTATCTTTTTGACGTGCTGCTGGATTCTGTTGGATAGGATTTTGTTGAGAATTTTTGCTTCTATGTTCATGAGGGATATTGGTCTATAATTTTTTTCTTAGTTACGTCTTTCCCTGGTTTTGGTATGAGAGTTATGCTTGCTTCATAAAATGTATTAGGAAGTTTTCTATCCTCTTCTATTTTCTGGAATAATTTGAATAGAATTGGTGACAGCTCTTCCTTGAATGTTTGGTAGAACTCACCAGTGACGCCATCTGGGCCTGGACTTCGTTTGTTTGGGAGTTTTTTTGATGACCTGATCAATTTCTTCTTTTGTTATGGGTCTGTTCATGTTTTGTACTTCACTATGTGTAAGTTTAGGTCAGTCGTGTTTTTCTGAAAATGTATCCATCTCTTTTAAGTTTTCAAATTTGTTGGAGTACAACT
>NW_006418125.1:2871-3867 GCF_000296735.1 Chrysochloris asiatica | reverse complement strand
TTAGGGCTTTAGGGAAAGGGCTAGGGCTTTAGGCCTAGTTCTAGGATTAGGGCATTAGGTCAACGGCTTTAGGGCTAGGGCCAGTTCTGTTAGGGTTTTGGGCTAGGGTTAGGGCTGTTAGGGCTTTAGTGCTAGAGCTAGGGCTAGGGCTGTTAGGACTTTAGGGCTAGTTCTAGGGCTAGAGCTGTTAGGGCTTAACGGCTAGTTTTCAGGCTGTTATGGCTTTAGGGGTAGGTCTAGGGCTAGGTCTGTTAGGGCTTTAGGGCTAGGTTTAGGGCTGTTAGGGTTTTAGGGCTAGGGCTAGGGCTTTTAGGGCTTTAGGTCTAGATCTAGAGCAAGGACATTAGGATAAGGGCTTTAGGGCTAGGGTTAAGGCTGTTAGGCGATTAGGGCTAGGGCTAGGGCTGTTACGGCTTTAGGGCTAGGGCTAGGTCTGTTATGGCTTTTTGGCTAGGTTTAGAGCTAGTCCTTTTAGGGCTTTAGGCACAAGGCTAGGGCTTTAGGGCTAGTCTAGAGCTAGGCCTTTAGGTCAACGGCTTTAGGGCTAGGGCCAGTGCTGTTAGGGCTTTTTGGATAGGGCTTGGTCTAGGGCTGTAAGGGCTTAAGTGCTAGGGCTAGGGCTTGTGCTGTTAGGGCTTTATGGCCAGGGCTAGGCCTGTTAGGGCTTTTGGCCTAGGGCTTGGTTTATGGCTGTTATTGCTTTAGGGTAGGGTTAGAACTAGTGCTTTTAGGGCTATGTCTCGGACTAGGGCTAGGCCTGTTAGGCTTAAAGGCTAATGCTAGGTCTAGGTCTGTTAGGGATTTATGGCTAGTGCTGGGGCTAGGGCTGTTAGGACTTAAAGGCTAGTTTTAGGGCTGTTAGGGCTTTAGGGCTAGGTCTAGGGCGAGGGCTGTTAGGGCTTTAGGGCTAGGGCTAGGGGTGTTAGGGCTTTAGGGCTAGGGCTAGGCCTGTTAGCAGTTTAGGGCTAGGGCTTGGGCTAGAGCTGTTAGGGCTTT
>NW_006418125.1:0-585 GCF_000296735.1 Chrysochloris asiatica | reverse complement strand
GGCTTTAGGGCTAGGGCTAGGGCTGTTAGGGCTTTAGGGCTAGGTCTAGGGCTTGGTTTGTTAGGGCTTTAGGGCTAGTGGTAGGGCTTTAGGGCTAGGTCTATGGCTAGGGCATTAGGGCAAGGCCTTAAGATCTAGGGCTAGGGCTGTTAGGCCATTAGGGCTAGGGCTGTTAGGGCTTTAGGGCTATGGCTAGGGCTAGGGCTGTTAGGGCTTTAGGGCTAGGGCTAGTGCTAAGGATTTATGGCTAGGGCTTTAGGGCTAAGTCTAGGGCTGTTAGGGCTTTAGGGATTGGTCTAGGGCTAGGTCTGTTAGGGGTTTAGGGTTTGGGCTAGGTCTATTATGGCTTTAAGGCTAGGTTTAGAGCTAGTGCTTTTAGGGCTTTAGGGACTGGGCTAGGGCTTTAGGGCTAGGTGTAAGGCTAGGTCTTTAGGTTAACGGCTTTAGGTCTAGAGCCAGTGCTGTTAGGGCTTTTGGGATAGGGCTTGGTCTAGGGCTTTAAGGGCTTTAGTGCTTGGGCTAGGGCTTGGGCTTTTAGGTCTTTAGGGCCAGGGCTTGGCCGGTTAGGGCTTTAGGGCTAGGGCT
>NW_006418124.1:2158-3654 GCF_000296735.1 Chrysochloris asiatica | reverse complement strand
GGGCAGGAGGGGAGCTGCTCGCCTGTGTGCACGCGTGCCTGGCGGGCCCTGGGAACCGGTTGGACTATGCTGGGGTGGGGGGTCCGCTGGCCGGCGGACACGGGTCAACTGGGCAGGCCAGAAGTGGCTCAGGCAGGCACAGTCCGCGCCTGATGATGTCAGACCGTCGCCGCTTCTCTTTTCCTGCAGGCTTTTTTTTTGTTTTGTTTTCCCCTTTTAAACTAACTTCCCTCTGTCCACTGTATGCGCAGAAATCCCTCCTTGGGGTAGGTGTCACCAGTGGCTCTCCCTGTTTGAGTCTTCCCACTTCTGGAGGCTCCGCACGAGCTGGTTCCCGCCCCGCCCCCTCAAGCCCAAAGGAGCTGGGGCTGCCACGGCGCACTTTTAAGAAGCCTGCAATTCCTCGCACAGTGATTTCTCAAAGAAGCGGGTCTAAGGCTCTGGCGCACTGAGATTCACATGGGCTGTAAGACTGTGAGTTCCTACCTGGGAGGTTTAACTCGTGAGTTGCCCCCCCCCCAATCCCGGAGCCCCCACTCACCCGCACCGCCTGGCCGCCCCTAGTCTGTAAATCTTTGAGGTAGCAGAGAGCTTTATCTTTCTCCTGTGGAGAGGCTGGTGGGCTCGAACTACCAACTTTGTGGTTCACAGTCCATTACTTATCATATGGAGCCACAGCACTCCCAACAACAAATACATATATATATATAAGATCGCAAACTACAAGTTAGGCAATTCAAGCCCATTGGCTTCTCCACAGGAGAAAGATGAGACTTTCTGCTCCTGCAAAGATTAACAACCTCAGAAATATACAGGATCACTATATGTTGAAACCTGCATGGTGGTACTTAACACAACAACATTTATATATACCACCACTCATATGTCAGTTTGTTGCACGATGGTGACTTGTGTGTTGTTGTGATGCTGGAAACTATGTAATTGGTATTTTAAATATTAGTAGAGCCACCTATGGTGGACATGTTTCAGTAGAGTTTCAAAGGGTAGCTCAAGAACACAAGGTCAAATGTTATAGTGAAATGTGCGAAGACCTGGAGTTAGAAAACCAAAATAGAGAACATGCTTGGCATTTCCAAGCTGAAAGAACTGAAGTAAAAAATTTAAGCCTTCAATTGCAATAATGAAGTATTCTATGGGGCAAAACACTGAAAGAAGATGGAAGAAATACACAGAGTCACCGTGCCAAAAAGAATTGGTGGATGTTCAATCATTTCCAGAGATATCATACGATCAAGAACTGATGGTATTGAAGGAAGATGTCAATGGAACTCTGAAAGCTTTGCAACAAAAACACCAAGGCTACAGGAATTGACCAAATAATGCAATGGAATGTAATTGAAATGTTTTAACAAACTAATTCAGCATCAGAGGCTATGTTAAGAAATTTGTATGATAGCTACTTCCAACCAACTGATTGGAAGAGATCCATATTTGTGTCCATCCAAAGAAAGTGGCCCAACAGAATGCATAAATTA
>NW_006418124.1:0-518 GCF_000296735.1 Chrysochloris asiatica | reverse complement strand
CTACCAACAAGATAGTGACTGCAACAATGAGCTCAAATATAACAACAGTTGTAACTATAACACATGAGTGCACAGTGTTTGTTCTGCTATGCATAGGGTTACTACGAGTCAGAACCTCACAAGAATATATATGTGAGGCTTCAAAAAGTTGGTGGAAAATGAAATTAAAATATAATGGAGACCAGCAGAAAATATCCAAAACAAAAATGACAGTCTGATTGGTTACTATAAGAAAAAGCAAGTTGTTTGCTGGGGAGCCATCAAGGCAAGCAATCAAGTCCTTTCAGGACAAACCCCCTCCAAGATTGAAACTCAAAGGGAACACATAAGCTTACAGATATGTAAGCTTGCTGGTGACCATGATCATCTACTGGTGAGTGGAAAAGGGCAAAAGGCAGCAATGAAGATATGGACTGTGCTTGACCATGTTCCATAGACTCCCATCGACCTGAAGATGAGAAAGAGAAGAGAAAGGGCTGATTGGTCTGAAGTGTGGTGAGACCTGGGGACTTCTGAGT
>NW_006418123.1:0-3723 GCF_000296735.1 Chrysochloris asiatica | reverse complement strand
ATAGGTCTCTTGTGATACAATAGTGAATAATTGTATCAGGACTGATTGTGAGGGTTGGAAATGTAAAGGTAAGCAATTTGTAGCAAGGAGGGGAATGGTTAACTTTTCAGTCTAGGAACAGATGTCCCTGGGACCATCAAGGGAGAAGAGTGGAGATGCCAGAGAAGCAGTGATGCCAGAGATGGAGGCAGAGACGATGATCTGGAGAGATGGAGCAGCTGGGGATTTTAGACCCAGAGAGGGAAGAGGGGCTGTGTGTTGACGACTGGGGTCGGGGGGAGGGCATGCTTGCAGGGTCTACCCTGTGTTTGGTTGATGTTGCATGGAGGGATTGTAACCATGGCAATGAAACAATATACAATAGGATGAATGTAAAAATAATGTTCTTCCATGTAAACTATCACATAATTCACAATAAAACATTAAAAATAAATAAATAAACAAAAAGTATTAGGGAGTTTTCCATCCTCTTCTATATTCTGGAATAATTTGAGAAGAATTGGTAACAGTTCGTCCCTGAATGCTTGGTAGAACTCACCTGTGAAGCCATATGGGCCTGGACTTCTTTTGGTTGAGAGTTTTTTGATAACCTGATCAATTTCTTCTTTTGTTATGGATTTATTCAAATTTTCTACTTCATTCTGAGTAAGTTTAGGTAAGTCATGGTTTTCTAGAATTTGTTGGAGTACAACTCTTCTTAGTATTCTGCTATTATCCTTTTGATTTCATTTGGTTCCATTGTGACATCACCCATGGGGTTTCTAATGCAAGTTATTTGCGTCCTCTCCCTCTTTTTTTCTTGTTAGTTTTGCCAATGGTTTGTCAATTTTATTAATCCTTTCAAAGAACCAGTTTCTTGTCCTGTTGATTCTTTCTATAGTTTTTCGATTTTCCATCTCATTTATTTCTGCTCTTATCTTTATGATTTCCTTTTGGTGACTGTTGGTTCCCTCTGATGGTCTGCTTCTAATTGTTGTAGATGCTGTGTTAATGTGCTAATTTTGGTTCTTTCCTCTTTTTGGATGTGCGCATTTATTGCAATAAATTGTCCTCTCAGCAACAACATCTCTACAAGAAAAAGTCAAACAACCAAATTAAAAAATGGGCACTGAACATGAACAGACACTTCACCAAGGAAGAGATTTGGGCAGCCAACATACATATGAAGAAATGTGCACTATTATTAGCTATTGTTGTTGTTGGTGTTAGGTGCCATCAAGTCAGTACCAACTCATAACAACCCTATGCACAACAGAACAAAACACTGCCTGATCCTGCACCAACCTCACAATTGTTGTCACGTTTGAGCCCATTGATGCTGCCACTTTGCCAATCCATGTCGCTGGGGGTCTTCCTCTTTTTCTCTGACCATCCACCTGACCAAACATGATATCCTTCTCCAGTGTTTCTCCCTGACAACATGTCTGAAGTATGAGAGATGAAGTTCGGCCATCTTGGCCTCCAAGGAGTACTCTGGCTGCACTTCTTCCAACACAGATCTGTTTGTTCTTTTTGGCAGCTCATGGCACTTTCAATATTCTTCTCCAACACCATAAACTCAAATGCATCAATTCTTCTACGGTCTTCCTTATTCACTTGTCCAGCTTTCGCATGCTTATGAGGTTATTGAAAATACCATGGTTTGGGTCAGGTGCACCTTAGTCCTCACGCTGACATCTTTGCTCTTCAACACTTTAAAAAAGTCTTGTGCAGCAGATTTGCCTAACACAATATGTCACTTGATTTCTTGACTGCTGCTTCCATGGTGTTGATAGTTGATCCAAGAAGAATAAAGTCCTTGACAACTTCACTCTTCTCTGTTGATAAGAATGTTGTTTATTGGTCCAGTGGTGAGGATTTTTGTTTTTTTTTTACATTGAGATGCAATCCATAACGAAGGCTGTGGTCTTTGATCTCCATCAGCAAATGTTTTAAGTCCTCTTCACAGTAACCATTAGAGAGATGCAAATCAAGAAAACTATGAGATATTACCTCACAGCAGCAATAACAGCAAAGTTCAAAAAAGCAGGGAACAATAAATGCTGGCAAGGATGTGGAGAGACTGGTACCCTCCTATATTGCTGGTGGGAATGTAAAATGTTGCAACCATGCTGGAAAACGGTATGGTGCTTCCTCAGAAAGTTGGAAATAGAAATACGTATGATACAACAATTCCTCTACTTTGTATATATCCACAAGAAATATGAGCCACAACGTGAGTAGATATATGCACACCAATATCTATCACAACACTATTCACAATAGCAAAAAGATGGAGACAGCCTAAGTACTCATCAATGGAAGAATGGATAAACAAACTTTGGTACATACACACAATGAAATACTATGCTACCTTGAAGAATAACATGAAGCTGCAAACCACCACATAACATGGATGCACCTTGAGGACGTTATGCTGAGTGTAATTAGTCAGTGACAAAAGGACAAATATTGCATAAGAACATTATTGTAAATGCTTAAGAAAAGATACCCATACTAAAAGAAAAAGAAAACTTCTCTGTTGGTTACCAGAGGTGGGAGGGAGAGAATGGTAGAGCACAGGTTAGGGGACAGTCATATCACGGGTTTTGGGTAGAGTGATATGCATGGAAAGGAAGAAGGAAGAGGGGAGTGGAAGAACAAGGTAGATAGGGGAACACTTAAGTAGGTTTGCATGGGCTAAGTAAGACAGAGATAAATAGTGGTGTGTGCTCAATATTGGAACAACAGGACTCTGGGATACAGGACTCGAGGCATAACCTGAATGGGTTAAAGAAGGGAAATAATGTTAAGATGCTTGACTGTCTTATGTATATTGGTTTCCCTTGCTTACTATTGTAAAACAGACACTCGAGCAGGATAGAAAAGAATATCGGGAAACGTGATTACAGAAAGCTTGTCAGCCCATCTTTAACCTATAACTGATTAAAATACTTAAAAAGGTTCTAGAACTTGCCCAGTGAGATAGGCTTCTTGCGGAGCCTTTGTACTGTATAGGACCTTAGGTGGAATCCTGCACCACATTCAGAACATTCTGAAGTGGTCTGAAGTTTGGGGAAAATTGGTCAATGACCTAGCTGAGTAGGGCTACAGCTGAGAGTGAAGCATCCAGCTGATATGAAGTGGGGAGAGACCCACAAGAATGCCCAAACTTGCAGATAGTATCCATTTGACCTAGCTTCGATGACTTGATGATTATACAGAGGGTCTTCCTCTTTTGCTCTGACCCTCCACCTTACCAAACATGATATCCTTCTCCAGCAACTGGTCTCTCCTGAAAATATATCCAAAGTATGAGACGAAGTTTGGCCATCCTGGCCTTCAAAGAGCGCTTCTTCCAACACGTGGGCATCTTTGCTCTTCAACACTTTAAAAAGATCTTGTGCAGCAGATTTGCCTAATGCAATACATCGTTTGATTTCTTGACTACTGCTTCTTTGAGTGTTGATGGTTGATCCAAGAAGAATGAAGTCCTTGGCAACTGCAGTCTTTTCTCCATTGATAAGAATGTTGCTTATTGGTCCAGTGGTGAGGATTTTTTTTTTCATTACATTGAGATGCAATCCATACCGAAGGCTGTGCTCTTTGATCTTCATTCAGTAAATGTTTTAAGTCCTCTTCACTTTCAGCAAGCAAGGCTATATCATCTGCATATGTTGTTGTTGTTGTCAGGTGTCATTTGCATATAACAGGTTGTTAATGAGTCTTCCTCCAATCCTGATG
>NW_006418122.1:2516-3797 GCF_000296735.1 Chrysochloris asiatica | reverse complement strand
GAAGGCAGATGAGTCCAACATGTCCATACACTGAGAGTTAGCTACATGACAGAGTAGTCCAAAATGTCCATATACATGAAGCTAGCTTCATGGCAGATGAGTCCAACACTTTCATACACAGAGAGCTAGCTACATAGCTGATGAGGCCAACATGTCCATATACAGACACCTAGCTACATGGCAGATAACTCCAACATGTGTATATATAGAAGACTAGCTGCAAGGCAGATGAGTCAAACATGTTCATACAGAGACAGCTGGTTACATTGTAGAATAGTACATCATTTGCATATACAGAGTACTGACTATAAGGTAGATGAGTCAAACATGTCCATATACTGCGAGCTGGGTCCATGGCAGATAATTCCAACATGTGTATATATAGAGGACCAGCTACATGCAGATGAGTCCAACATGTCCATATACTGAAAGCCAGCTACATGACAGAGTAGTCCAACATGTCCATATACAGAGTTCGACATACATGGCAGATGAATCCAACGTGTCCATATACTGAGAGCAAACTATATGGAAGAGTAATCCAACATGTCCATATTCAGAGTACTAGGTACATGGCAGATGAGTCCAACATGTCCTTATATAGCGTACTAGCTTCATGGCAAATAAGTCCAACATGTCCATATACTGAGAGCTAGCTACATGGCAGAATAGTCCAACATGTGTATATATAGAAGACTAGCTACAAGGCAGATGAGTCCAACGTGTTCATACAGAGAGAGCTGACTACATGGCTGATGAGTCCAACATGTCCATATACAGAAAGCTAGTTACGTGGCCAAGAAGTCCAATATATTCATATACAGAGAGCTACCAACATGGAAGATCAGTCCAACAAGTCCATATACAGAGAGCTAGCAACATGGCTAATTATTCCAACATGTCCATACACTGAGAGCTACCTACATGGCAGACAACTCCAATGTGATCATACACAGAAAGTTACCTACATGGAAATCAGTTCAAATATCCATGTACAGAGAGCTAGCCACATGGCAGACGAGTACAAAATATCTGCATACTGAGGTATGCAAGGGTAGTGCAATATATCCTTATACAGAGTTCTAGCTACATGGCAGATGGGTCCAATGTGTCCATATGCAGAGAGCTAGCTACAGGGCAGAGTAGTCCAACATGTCCATATACAGAGAGCTACATGTCAAATGAGTCCAAATGTCAATATACTGAGAGTTAGCTACATTGCAGAGTAGTCCAACATGTCCATATACAGAGAACTAGCTACATGTCAAATGAGTCCAACAT
>NW_006418122.1:0-771 GCF_000296735.1 Chrysochloris asiatica | reverse complement strand
TAAGTGAGATTCATGGCAGATAAGTCTAACATGTGTATATATAGAGGACCAGATACAAGGCAGATAAGTCCAACATGTTCATAGAAATAGACCTGAGAGCTACCTACATGGCAATCAGTTCACATATTCATATACAGAGAGCTAGCTACACGGTAGATGAGTAAAAAATGTCCACATACAGTGGTAGCTACATGCGAGAGTAGTGAAATATATCCATATATACAGTTCTAGATACATAGCAGAAGAGTCCAATATGTCCATATACTGAGAGAGAGCTATAGGGCAGATAATTCCAACATGTGTATACATAGAGGACAAGCTACAAGGCAGATGGGTCCAACATGTCCATATAGAGTAAGTGAGATACATGGCAGATAATTCTAATGTGTATATATAGAGGACAAGATACAAGGCAGATAAGTCCACCATCTTCATACAAATAGATCTGGCTACGTGACTGATGTGTTCAACATTTCTATATACAGAACACTAGCTAAATGGCAGATGAGTCCAAAATGTCCAAATACAGAGGTAGCTTCATGGGAGAGTAGTGCTGCATGTCTGTATACAGAGTTCTAGATACATGGCAGATGAGTCCAACATGTCCATATACTGAGAGCTAGCTACTTGGCAGATAATTCCAACATGTGTATATATAGAGGAGCAGCTACAAGGCAGATGTGTCAAACATGTCCATATACTGAGAGTTAGCTACCCGGCTGAGTAGTCCAACATGTCCATATATAGAGTACTAGCTACATAACAGATGAG
>NW_006418121.1:2842-3834 GCF_000296735.1 Chrysochloris asiatica | reverse complement strand
TAGTATTTTAAATACCTGTGTCATAGCTTCCAGAAAATCACAGCAATACACAAGCCACCACAGTACGACAAACTGACAAATGAGCGGTAGGCCAACTCACAGTGAACCTGTATAAGGTTTCTGATGATCAGCTGATGAGTTTGAATCACTCATCTTGTAGTTCAAATCAATGTTGTGGTCCAGTGAAGTATCCTGCAAAGCCACACCAAGACTCCTTTTGCCCATAGAATCTTTCAATATTGAAAATCAATACTTGAGTTCATTCAGTTTCAGAAATGCTGAGTGTGTTCTTCCCTTTTGGTTTCCTAACTTCAGGTTTTGCACATTTCATTATATTTCTTGACTTGTCTTCTCAAGCTGTCCTTTGAAATTTTATGTTCAGTTCTTTTACCTCCTCATTTCTTCCATTTGCTTTAGCATTTATATGCTGGAGATGCTAATTTTCAGAGTTTCGTCTGACATCATTTTGGTCTTTTCCTTTCTTGTCTTTTTAATGACCTTATGCATTAATTCTGTGTGATATTTTTAATGATATCCCACAACTCTTCTGGTCTTCAATCATTAATATGTAAAGCATCAAATCGGTTCTTGAGATGATCTACTAGATCAGATGAGGAAAGTTCAAGGTCATATTTTGACTCTCCTGGATTTGCTTTAATTTTCTTCAGCTTTAGACTGAATTTGCTCATGTATATTTAAAGGTCTGTTCCACAGTCTGCCCTTGGCCTTTTTTGACTGATGATACAGATCTTTTCCACAATATCTTCCCATAGATGTTGCGAATTTGTTTACTGTGTTTTCTATCTGGTGATGTTTATGTGTATGGTTGGTCTTGCAAAAGTCTATAATGTGACCTCCAGCATTGTTTCTAACAGCAAAGCCATATTTTCCCAGTACTGGTTCTTTTTGTTTTCAACCTTGGCATTCCACTTACCAGTAATTACCAATACATCTTGATTGCATGTTTGACCAATTTCAGATTGATGTATTTG
>NW_006418121.1:0-1817 GCF_000296735.1 Chrysochloris asiatica | reverse complement strand
ACTCTTTGGAAACCCTATACAGGACTGCTTTGAGTAGGAACCAACTGGAAAGCACTTAACAACAACAGTGTTTTAAAATCTCTCAAGTTGTCAGGTGACCCAAGGTACAATTGTTTTCTATTCCCCTTAAGCAATAAAGGAACAACAGGCAGGATTTTGAGGAAAAAGCAGTGTGGCTAATTGCCTCCCTTAATAACTACTTCCTTTGCCATGAGACCAGAAGAGCTGGGTTATGCCTAGCTACCAAAACTGAATGTTTTGATGAAATATTCTACTTAAGAACCATAATCAGAAACACTCTTTTGCTTTCAATTTTGAACAGTTTCTTTCACATGAAATCTCAAATATGGAAATACTCATGTAAGTCCCATAAGTTAAAATATTGACTATGTTTTTGTTTCTTGAGGTTTCACTCTAGCAGCTCTCAAGTGACCAAAACTTTAAAAATGAAATCAAAACTCCAATAAAAAATCCAAGAATGATGGATTTTTAAATAAGTCAACTTCTGTTTCTTAGGTTTACTTTGTTGTTGAGTCGATTCTTACTCTTAGTGCCCCAATAGAACAGAGGAGGATTTCCTTATAGGATTCACAAAGCTGTAATCTGTATGGAAGATGACTGCCACATCTTTCTCCCATGAGGAAGCTGGTATGTTTTAAAACAGATTTATGAGTTAGCAGCCAGGTTCTTAATGATTGCTCCACCACTACTCCTAACTTTTACAATTACTGAACCAAAATATGGATGTAAATGATTATATAAATACAGGAATATGTTGTGCGACAGAGAATGGTGAAAGAAGCCATACCAGATGCAATTTCCAATGATTCTGAAACCTTAAATTTTATTTTCAAATATAGTTTCTATAGATGTTTCTATGCCCTTATGTGGAGAAGAGGCAATATAGCTGAATTTTCCAAATTTTGAAATAATATGAAATGATATCTAAAGTAATAAAAACATGTTAATTTTCAAACCTTTTTAGGCAAGAAGAAGATTTCTTAAAAATAAAAAAAAAATAAAAAAATTTTTATTATTGTCATGGTTTAGAATTGCCTTCCCATAGTGATAATAAAATTGTTGTTGTTGTTGTTAAGTGCCGTCGAGTCGGTTCCGACCCATAGCGACCCTGTACAGGGTTTCCGAGGGTGTAAATCTTTACGGGAGTAGAAAGCCTCATCTTTCTCCCGCGGAGCAGCTGGTAGTTTCGAACCGCTGACCTTAAGGTTCGCAGGGCTACCTAATCACTTTATTATTGTTTTAATTCTACAGGGCCTATTGCTTTTATTACTTGCACCTGGAGCCCACTTTGCTCCAATTCTGCATACTTCTGTACTCACATTAATTGGGGCTGAACATTCTCTTTGGCATAAGCCTTGCCACTTCCTTTAATCATTCAACATATAAAAATGATGATATCCTGAGTCTTTATCATCCTGGTCCTAGAAGCCATCATTTGCTTTTTTAATAAGGACACTCAGTGGGAGAAAATGTGGAACAAATCTCAAAATTATCTTAAAGAAACATTGGGCTTTCTGGTCAGAAAGACTGGAGGAACTTGAGACTATGGCCCTTAATCACACTTCAGGTCTTGAAAGAAACTCACCCTAATGACTCAATTATCATCCAAGCAGTATATAGATATATAGGGGTGGCAGCAACACTAGTAAGGTATGCACACCATGGAATGGACAGTCATTCAAAATCAAATAGGCAACATTTACATAAAGACAAAGATGAGAAGGGATGGGAAGATGGATAGAATAGAAATAGGAATCACAGTGAAGGAGCTGGATGAATGCTGTTGAATTTGATTG
>NW_006418120.1:2532-3649 GCF_000296735.1 Chrysochloris asiatica | reverse complement strand
GATTAATTGCTACCATTTTGTTTCTTTGTTTTTTGTGGTGTTGCTGCTTTCTTTGTTTTGTGTATGTTCCTTTGTTGAGTTCATATTTTTTGTGTTCTTTATTGTGAGCTTCCTCATCGTTTTAATGTTTCCATGTTCTTCCTGGAATTTCATTTTCTTGGAATGTTGTGAAATGTTAATTTTCTTTGAGGTTGCCATATAGTCCAATAACTTTTCTCTCCATATAGTGCAGTCTATATTATCCTGTAATCTACCTGATCATTTCACCATCTGTACCTCTGTTCTTATGTGTTTACCTTCTTTTACATCGTAATTGTTTTGATCACAGAATGACCTCCCAGATTCTATAGTTTGTTCTTATAACTTTGTTCAGTTCTTGACTCTTCCTTTTGTTGATTTAGTTCTGGGAGTTGGGCCACATATGTCAATCTCTAGTTGTTGTATGTTCTTGTTGGTTCTCAGTCTACAGAACTCCCTTTAGAATGTTTTGTAGTGAAGGGTTGCCTTTGAAAAAATCCCTTAGCTTCTGTTTATCCTGTAATGTTTTGATTACACTGTCATATTTGATTGATTGCTTTGCTGGGAAAGGATTTTTGGTTGGCAGTTTTTGTCTTTCAGGGTTTTCTTTATGTCTTCCCATTGCCTTCTTGCTTGCATGGTTTCTGCTGAGAGATCCAAGCTTAATCTGACTTGCTTGCCTTTGTATGTAATACTTCTCTTTTCCCTAGCTGCTTTCAAGAGTGTCTCCTTATCTTTGATTTTAGAGAGCTTGATTATGATATGTCTCGGTGATTTTCTATTGGGTTCTATCCTTCCTGGAGTTCGTTGAGCTTCTTGAATGTTTATCTTTTCATTTTTCAGGAAGTTAGAGAAATTGTCTTCCAGCAGTTCTTCAACTATTCCTCTGTGGCCTTCTGTTATTCTTCTTGTTCTGGAATGCCAATAATTCTTAAGTTATTCTTCTTCATGTTGTCCAACATGAATCTTAGACCTTCTTCATATTTTTTTTTATCCTTTTCTCTGTTTGCTCATCTATCTTAGTAGTATTGAGAGATTTCTCTTCCAGCTCACTGTTTCTACCTTCCATCTCTTCTACTCTACTCCTTTGTCCTTTCAG
>NW_006418120.1:0-1049 GCF_000296735.1 Chrysochloris asiatica | reverse complement strand
TTTCACCAAAAAAGTAAAAAGGAGCCCACAGAATGGGAACAAATATTTTGCAATGACATATCAGATAAGGGACTAATTCCTACTATTTTTACCTTGCTTGCTGAAAGTGAAGAGGACTTAAAACATTTGCTGATGAAGATCAAAGAACACAGCCTTTGGTATGGATTCCATCTCAATGTAAAGAAAACAAAAATCCTCACCACTGGACCAATAGACAACATTCTTATCAATGGAGAAAAGATTGAAGTTATCCAGGACTTCATTTTGCTCATATCAACCATCAACTTTCTTGGAAACAGCAATCAAGAAGTCAAATAATGTATTGTATTAGGCATAAGATCTCTTTACAGTATTTGAGAGCAAAGATGGAATTTTGAGGATTAATGTGCACATGACCCAAACTGTGGTATTTTCAATAACCTCATATGCTTGCAAATGTTAGCTAGAGAATGAGGAAGACCATCAAAGAATCAATGCATTTGAGTTATGGTGTTGGAAGAAAATATTAATAGTACTGACAAAAGAACAAACAAATCTGTGTTGAAAGAAGTACAGTCAGAGTGCTCCTTGGAAGCTAGGATGGCCAAGCTTTGTCTCTCATTCTTCTGATACATTATCAGGAAGGACCAGTCCCTGCAGAAGGATATCGTGTTTGGTAAAGTGGAGGAAAAAAAGAAGACCCCCAACGAGATGAATTAGCATAGTGGTGGTAGCTATGGCCTTAGGCATAGCAATAATTTTGAAGTTGGCCCCAGACTGGGAAGTATTTTGTTCTGTTGTGCACAGTGTCACTATGTAAGTACCAACTCAATGGTACCTAACAACAACAAATCTGCTGTACTGGACTGCATAGTCTGTTCAAACCACAAGGTCAGTAGTTCAAGCATGCCAGTCACTTCTTGGAAGCCCATACAGGGTTGTTATGAGTCAGAACCAACTCAAGGGTAATTATCAACAACAATCTGCTGCACAACACCTCTTTGCAGTGTTCAAGAGCAAACATGTCACTATGAGTGCTAAAGAGCTCCTGACCCAAGCCATAGTATTTC
>NW_006418119.1:3348-3811 GCF_000296735.1 Chrysochloris asiatica | reverse complement strand
CCCTAAAGCCCTTGACCTTATGAGCTAGCCCTAGTCCTAGCCCTAAAGCCCTATCAGCCCTAGCTCTAGTCCTAAAGCCCTAACAGACCCAGACCAACCCTAAAGGCCTAACAGACCTAGACCTAGACCTACCCCAAAAGCCCTAAAAGCCATAGCCCAACAACTCTAGCCCTAGCCCTTAAGCCTAGCTCTAAATCCTTAGCACTCGCTCTAGCCCTAAAGCCCTAAAAGCCCTAGCCCGAGCCCTAAAGCCGTAACAGCCCTAGACCTAGCCCTAAAGGCCTAACAGACATAGCCCTAGACCTACCCCAAAAGCCCTAACAGACATAGCCCAACAGTTCAAGCACTAGCCCTTAAGACCTAGCCCTAAATCCTTAGCCCTATCTCTAGCCCTAAATCCCTAACAGCCCTAGCACTATCCCTAAAGCCGTAACAGCCAGAGCCCAAGGCCTAGCCCTAAAGC
>NW_006418119.1:0-1201 GCF_000296735.1 Chrysochloris asiatica | reverse complement strand
TAGCACAAAAGCACTAACAGTCCAAGACCTAGCCCTAAAGTCCAAGCCCTAAATCCTTAGCCCTATCCCTAGCCCTAAAGCCTTAAAAGTCCTAGCCCTAGCCCTCGCCCTAAAGCCCTATCAGCCCTAGCCCTAGCCCTAGCCCTTAAGCTCTAGCCCTAAATCCTTAGCCCTAGCCCTAAAGCCCTAACAGGCCTAACCCTATCCCTAGAGCCCTAAAAGCCCTAACCCTAGACCTAAAGTCCTAACAGCCCTAGCCCTAGCCCTAAAGCCCTAACAGCCCTAACAGCCCTAGCCCAAGCCCTATCACTAAAGCCCTAACAACACTGGCCGTAGCCCTAAAGCCCTTGACCTTATGCCCTCGCCCTAGTCCTAGCACTAAAGCCCTATCAGCCCTAGCTTTAGCCCTAAAGCCCTAACAGCCCTAGACCAACTCTAAAGGCCTAACAGACCTAGCACTAGACCTACCCCAAAAGCCCTAACAGCCATAGCCCAACAGTTCTAGCACTAGCCCTTAAGACCTAGCCCTAAATCCTTAGCCCTAGCCCTAGCCCTAAAGACCTAACAGCCCTATCCCTAGCCCTAAAGCCCTAACAGCCCTAGCCCAAGCCCTAGCCCTAAAGCCGTAATAGCACTGGCCCTAGCCCTAAAAGCACTAGCTCAAACCCTAGCCCTAAATAAATAAGAGTCCAAGCCATAACCCTTGCCCTAAAGCCCTAACAGGCTAGCCCTAGCTTAAAGCCCTAACAGCCCTAGCCCGAGCCCTAAAGCCATAACAGCCCTAGACCTAGCCCTAAAGGCCTAACAGACCTAGCCCTAGACCTAACCCAAAAGCACTAACAGCCATAGCCCAACAGTTCTAGCACTAGCCCTTAAGACCTAGCCCTAAATCCTTAGCCCTAACCCTAGCCCTAAAGACCTAACAGCCCTATCCCTATCCCTAAATCCCTAACGGCCATAGCCCAAGCCCTAGCACTAAAGCCCTAACAGGCCTAGCCCTAGCCCTAGAGACCTAACAGCCCTAGCCCTAGCCCTAAATCCCTAACAGCACTGGCCGTAGCCCTAAAGACCTTGATCTAATGCCCTAGCCCTATACCTAGCCCTAAAGCCATAGACCTAGCACTGACCCTAAAGCCCTAAAAGAACTAGCTCTAATCCAACCGTAAAGCCCTAATATCCCTAGCCCTAGCCGTAGCCCTAA
>NW_006418118.1:4377-5674 GCF_000296735.1 Chrysochloris asiatica | reverse complement strand
GCACAGGAGGCACTCACTCATCTCTGCCAAGAAATTTAGAAGACAACTATCTGGACGACTGATTGGAAGAGATCCATATTTGTACCAATTCCAAAGAGACATGAGCCAACGGAATGTGGAAATCATCAGACAATATCTTTTATATCCCATGCGAGTAAAGTTTTGCTAAAGGTAATACAGAAATGGCTACAATCATACATTAACAGAACTTCCAGAGGTTCAAGCCAGATTCAGAAGAGGCTGTGGAACGAGGGATATCATTGCTGATGTCTGCTGGATCTTGGCTGAAAGCAGAGAATATCAGAAAGATGTTTACCTGTGCTTTATTGACTACACAAAGGCTTTTGATTGTGTGGTTCATGACAAGCTGTGAACAACATTGCAAAGTATGAGTATTCTGAACACTTAATTGTGCTCATGAGAAATCTGTACCTGAACATAGAGGCAGTTGTTCAAACAGAACATGGGAACACTAAATGTTTTAAAATTAAGAAAGGTGTGCGACAAGGTTGTATTCTTTCACCATACTTATTCAACCCGTATGCTGATCAAATAATCTGAGAAGCTGGGTTATATGAAGAAAAACGTGGCATCAAGATTGGAGGAAGACTCATTAACAACCTGCGATATGCAGGTGATACAACCTTGCTCGCTGAAAGTGAAGAGGACTTGAAACATTTACTGATGAAGATCAAAGAACACAGCCTTCGGTATGGATTACATCTCAATGTTAAGAAAACCAAAATCCTCACTACTGGACCAATAAACAACATTCTTATCAACGGAGGAGAGATTGAGGTTGTCAAGGACTTCATTCTTCTTGGACCAACTACCTATAGTCATGGAAGCAGCAGTTGAGAGATCAAATGATGTATTGCATTAGGCTAATCTACTGCACAAGACCTTTTTAAAGTGTTGAAGAGCAGAGATGTCAGCTTGAGGTCTAAGGTGCGCCTAACCCAAGCCATGGTATTTTCAATAGCCTCATATGCATGCGAAAGCTGGAGAGTGAAGAAGGAAGACTGTAGACGAATTGATGCCTTCAAGTTATGGTGTTGAAGGAGAATATTGAAAGTGCCATGGGCTGCCAAAAGAACTAACAGATCCGTTTGGAAGAAGTGCAGCCAGAGTGCTCCCTGGAGGCCAAGTTGGCCAAACTTCTTCTCTCATACTTTGGACATATTGTCAAGGGACCAATTGCTGGAGAAGGATATCATGTTTGGTAAGGTGGAGGGTCAGAGAAAAAGAGGAAGACCCCCAATGAGATGGATTGGCCAAGTGGCAGCATCGATGGACT
>NW_006418118.1:0-977 GCF_000296735.1 Chrysochloris asiatica | reverse complement strand
GTCGCTATGAGTCAGTTCCAACCAATGGCACCTAACAACAACAATGACAGGCATGAAGTGGTACCATCTTTGTATGTAACTGATGTCTAAAAAGCAGAGATGAGTTGGGGTGACTAGAGAACTGGCATGGGAAAGCTAGATCAGAGGCTGTTGCGTTGTCCTGGGTTGAGATGCTGAGACATGAACTTGCTGAGAGAGAAGGAACTAGAAAGCAAGCAGCAGGTCTAGAGCCATTAGAAGGGAGCATGAGTAGAACATGGAGGCAGTGGTCATCGGATGTAAGGGGAAGGAAGGAGCAATTGACAGCAAAGTTTCTTCTTGGGTAACTAAGTGGATGCCAACATTATTCCTTGACTTTAAAAACAGAAGATACTGTGAATGGGATCTTATCTTTGGAAATAGGGTCTTTGAAGATCTTATCCATTAACTTGAAGTCATAGTGGTGAAGGTTGGGTCCAGTCCAATCTGAGTGGTGTCCCATGAAAGAGAAGAGAACGTGGCCCTGAGGACACCTTGACATCAGACGTTTAGGCTCCAGAACTGTGAGACAACACTCTGAATTTGGACTTCTAGCCTTCTGAATGGTGAAAAAATAAATTTCTGTTCTTTAAAGTCACTCATGTATGATATTTATGCAAGGCAGCATTAGCTAATGAAGATGGTACATTTTGGAGTCTAGAAATAATTATGGAGAAGATAATATGGTAATGAGGAAGAAAACCCCAACTGCAGGAGAATGAAGGGATTTGTTCATTTAAATCATAAACTATTGCTTCTGCTGTTGTTGTATGATTCATAGCAGCCTCGTGTGACAGAGGAGAACTTCCCCCATAAGGTTGAAATTCCAGAATACTTCCTAATAATCATGAAGAACCAGTGCATGGACCATTAAAACAAGGAGATACTGTGTAGTTTAATGTCAGGGAAGGTGTGTGTTAGCGTTGTGTTCTTTCACCATACTTATTCAATCTCTATGC
>NW_006418117.1:2506-3618 GCF_000296735.1 Chrysochloris asiatica | reverse complement strand
AGAATGCTCATTAGAAGCCAGAATGACCAGAATTCACCTCTCATACTTCAGACATATTATCAGGGGGAGAAGTCCCTGGAGAAGAATATCAAGTTTGGTAAAGTGAAGGGTCAAAGAAAAAGAGGATGACCCCTGAGATGGATTGGCACAGTGGCAGCAGAAATGAACTCAAATGTATCAATGATTGTGAGGTTGGCACAGGACCAGGCAATGATTCTTTCTGTTGTGCATAGGGTCACTATGAGTTGGTACAGACTTGATAGAACCTAACAATGACAACAGAAGGACTATTATAAGAAATTCATTGCCCTGTATATAGTATATACACTGTACTACATCTTGCTTTGTTCACATGTGTGCCAATGAGTTGATTTTGATTGATGGCATCTATAGGGCTTTGTGACTGACTTTGTTGGATAAGCACTGTATCCAACCACAAGGCCGTTAGTTGAAGTCCACCAGCTGATCTGCTGAAGAAAGATGAGGTTTTCTGTTTCTGCAAAGATTTACACCTCAGAAACCCCACATAGGGTCATTATGAGACAGAACTGTCTCAAGGGCACCTAACAAATAGGACAGGGCACAACTTCCCCCATAGGGGTTTCAGGGCTGTAATCTTTGTGGAAGGTGACTGCCACTTCTTTCTCTTACAGAAGGGTTGGGTTTGAACCGCCAACCCTTCATTTAGTAGCCAAGTGCTTAACCATTGGGTCACCAGGGTTCTTTTTTGTTAATTTCTCACTGCCATCAAGTGGATCACTGCCATCAAGTGTATGTAAAATGAGCTCTGGTAGCATAGTGATAACGAATCAGGCTTCAAATCCACCAGCCACTCAGTGGTAGAGAGATGAGGCTTTCTGCTCCTGTAAAGATTTACAGCCTCAGAAACTCTGTACAGGGCCGCTATGGGTCATACATAACTCCACGGCACACAACAATAACAACAGGGTTTCTGAGGAGCAATTGGTGAGCTTGAACCACCAACTTTGTAGTTAAAATGGCTTTGGAGTCTGGAGCATTAACCCACAGCACCACACCAGGACTCCGAATCAATCAATCAATCTCTTTGTCTCTCTGTCTCTCTCTCTCTCTCCCCCTCCCTCTCTCTTTTT
>NW_006418117.1:0-1655 GCF_000296735.1 Chrysochloris asiatica | reverse complement strand
TCCTCTGTGGGAGAGAGATGAGCCTTTCTGCTCCCGTAAATATTTACAGCCTTGGAAACCTTGTACAGGGCTGCTATGGGTTGTACATGACTCCACGACACACAACAGTAACAGGGTTTCCGAGGAACAACTGTTGAGCTTGAACCGCCAACCTTGCAGTTAAAATGGTTTGGAGTCTGGTGCATTAACCCATAGCACCACACCAGGACTCCGAATTGGTTCTGACTCATAGAGACCCTGTACAGGGTTTCTGGGGGTGTAAATCTCTACAGAAGCAGAAAGCTTCATGTTTCTTGCATGGAACAGCTGGTAGTTTCAAACTGCTGACCATCAGTGAGGTTTGAAGCCCGATTCGTAATGTCCATGCGACCAGAGCTCCTTATATAAGACCCTGTATAGGGTTTCCGAGGAGCAGCTGGAGAGCTTGAACCGCCAACTTTGCAGTTCAAACAGGTTTGCAGTCTGGTGAATTAACCCACAGTGCCACACCAGGACTCCGAATATACATATATATATGTTGTTATGTGTCATGGAGTCGGTTCTGACACATAGAGATCCTATACAGGGTTTCCGAGGTTGTAAAAATTCACGGGAGCAGAAAGCCTCACCTTTCTGCCATGGAAGAGCTGGTAATTTCGACCCGCTGACAGTGAGGTTTGCAGCCTGATTTGTAATCACTACACTACTATTTATATATATATATATATTCAGAGTCCTGCTGTATAGCTGTGGTTTATTGCACTAGACTGCAAAGCCTTTTGAAGTGCACGGTTGGTGGTTCAAGCTCACCAACTGCTCGTAGAAAACCCTATATATACAGTAGGTACATAAGGAGCTCTAGTAGGGTAGTGGGTTTATAATGAGCTTTGGTAGTGTGTTGTTGTTGTTGTTAAGTGCCGTGGAGTCGGTTCCGACTCATAGCGACCCTGCACAGGGTTTCCGAGGCTGTAAATCTTTACGGGAGCAGAACGCCTCCTCTTTCTCCCGCGGAACCGCTGGTAGTTTCGAACTGCTGACCTTGCGGTTCACAGCCCGATTCGTAATCTGGCTGCGAACCTTACATTCAGCAGTTTGAAACTGCCAGCTCTTCCATGAATTTTTAAAGACTTGGAAACCCTGTACAGGAGCTCTATTAGTCGGAACCAATTCCATGCTGCATATCAACATATGTGTGTGTGTGTGTGTGTGTGTGTGTACAAAAGGAGCTCTGGTAGCATAGTGGTTACAAATCATGCTGTGAATCTTAAGGTCACCAGTTCAAATCCACCAGCCGCTCTGTGGGAGAGAGATGAGGCTTTTTGTTCCCGTAAAGATTTACCATCGGAAATTCTGTACAGGGCCACTATTGCTTGTACATGACTCCACAATACACAACATTAACAACAGGGTTTCCGAGGAGCAACTGGTGAGCTTGAACCACCAACCTGGCTTTGGAGTCTGGCATATTAACCCACAGTACCACACCATCTGTCTCTCTCTCTCTCTCTCACTCATCTCTGCCAAGAAATTTGGAAGACAACTATCTGGCCGACAGATTGGAAGAGATACATATTTGTGCCCATTCCAAGGAGAGGTGACCCAACGGAATGAGAAATCATCGGACAATTTCTTTGATATCTCAAGCGAGTCAAGTTTTGTTAAAGGTAATACAGAAA
>NW_006418116.1:3609-4255 GCF_000296735.1 Chrysochloris asiatica | reverse complement strand
AGGAATGGCATCCCATTCATCATCAAAAAGAACATTTCAAGATCTATCTTGAAGTACAATGCTGTCTGTGATAGGATAATATCTATATACCTACATGGGTGTGGCACTGTAGGTTAATGCACCGGACTGCAAGATCGGTTGGAACCACAAGGTCAATGGTTCAAGCTCACCAGCCACAACTCGGAAACTCTATGCAGAGTCTCTATGCGACAGAACCAACTCAATGACACTTAACAACAAGGAAGACCAGTTAATACAACTATTATTCAAATTTATGTGCTAACCATTAAAATCAGTAAGGGTGAAATTGAACAATTCTCCCAAATACTTCAGTCTGAAATTGATCAACATGCAATCAAGACATATTGATACTTATTGATGATTGAAATGCAAAGGTTGGAAACAAAGAAAAAGGATCAGTCACTGGAAGATACGGCCTTGATAATAGAAAGGATCCTGGAAATTGTATGACAGAATTTTGCAAGGCCAATGACTTCTTCATTGCAAATACCTTTTAAACAGCATAAACGATGACTATAAACATGGACCTCACCAGATGGAATACACAGAAATCAAATTGACTAAATCTGTGGAAGAAGATTTTGGAAAAGCTCCTTATCATCAGTCAAAACAAGACCAGGGGCAG
>NW_006418116.1:0-759 GCF_000296735.1 Chrysochloris asiatica | reverse complement strand
ACTGATATGTATGGATTGCAACTCAATGTAAAGAAAACAAAAATACTCAGAATTGAACCAATAAATAGCATCATGATAAATGCAGAAACAATTGAAGTTGTCAAAGACTTCATTTTACTTGGACTCACAATCAACACTTATGGAAACAGCAGTCAAGAAATCAAACTATATATTGCATTAGGCACATCTGCTACAAAAAACCTCTTTAAGGGTTAAAGAGCAAAGATGCTAACTTGAGGACTAAGTTGTGCCTGACTCAAACCACACTATTTTCAGTTGTCTCATATGCATGAGTTGTGCAATTAATAAAGGAAGACAATAGAAGAAGTGATGCATTTGAATTATGATGTTGGGAAAGAATATTAAAAGCACCATGGATTGCCAGAAAAACAAACTACATTATCACATTCAATTAAAATTTTTCTGAAGATAATTCAGAATACTTGCAGGAGTACATCCAGTGGAAGATGCCAGAAACACAAGCCAGATTCAGAAAAGGGTATAAAACTAGGGTTATCACTGCTGGCATCAAATGGACCCTAAGAAAGCAGAGAATATCAAAAAGATGTTTACTTGTCTGCTCCTTAGAAGCAAGAATTTCAAGATTTCATCTCTCAAACTTTGGACATGTTATCAGGAGAGACCTGTTCCTGGAGGGTCAGAAAATAAGAGGAAGACCCCCAATGAGATGGATCGGCACAGTGGCAGCAGCAATGGTCTCAAGCGTAACAGTTGTAAAGATGGTGCAAGACTGGGCAG
>NW_006418115.1:2803-3710 GCF_000296735.1 Chrysochloris asiatica | reverse complement strand
AAAAAAAAAAAAAAGAAAGAAGAAAACGGAAAGTATATACAGAGTCACTGTGCCAAAAAGAAATGGTCTATGTTCAAACATTTCGAGAGGTAGCATATGATAATGAACTGATGATTTTGATGGAAGAAATTTAGCTGCGCTGAAAGCATTGGTGAAAACAGGGCTCTAGGTATTGAATGAATGCAAATTGAAATCTTTCATCAAACATGCAGCACTAGAGGTGCTCACTCATTTCTGCCAAGAAATTTGGAAGACAGCTACTTGGCCACCTAACTTAAAGAGATCCATATTTGGTGACCCAATGAAATGTGAAAATTAAATAATATCAGTAATATTAATAATATCATTAATATTATATACAAGTAAAATTTTGATGAAGACAATTCAAATATAGCTGTGACAGGCAACTGCCAGAAACTCAAGGTGGATTAAGAAAGGGACATTGTTTATGTCAAATGGATTTTTGTTGAAAGCAGAGAATATGGGAGAAATATTCTTATGCTTTATGCAGTTGATACAACCTTACTTGCTGGAAGCAAAGAGGACTTAAAATACTTACTGATAAAGATCAAAGATCACAGTCTTCAGTGTGGATTGTACCTCAATGTAAATAAAACTAAAGTTCCTGTACTTGACCAATATATAACATCAAGATAAGTGATGCAAAGATTGAATTTGTCAAAGACTTCATTTTGCTTGGGTTCACAATCAACACTCATGGAAGCAGCAGTGAATAAAACTAACACGGTATTTTGTTAGGCAAATCTGCTGCACACAACCTCTTTAAAATGTTCAAGAGCAAAAATATCAGTTTGAGGACTAAGGCATGCCTAACCCAATCCATGGTATTTTCAATATCCTCATATGCATGTGAAAATCGGATAATGAATAAGGAACATCATAGAAA
>NW_006418115.1:0-571 GCF_000296735.1 Chrysochloris asiatica | reverse complement strand
CATCTTGTGGTTCCACCGTCCTCTAAAACCTTGACATCATCTTCATCTTCAGTCAGCCAGCAGAGGCAAAAGAGCACCTCAATGCTTAAAATCCTTGCCTTAGAAGTGACAAACATTGTTCCCACTCTCATTCCTTTGGCAAGCATAAATATACCACCATCCCTAGATGCGAGTAAAGATAGGAAATGGAGTCTTTGGATGGACAGTCACTTTCTAAAGAAAACTTTGTAGACTCTACCATGGATATTAAGGACTCCTGGTGTGGTGCTGTAGGATCAACACTGGACTGTGAACCACGAAGTCTACAGTTCAAATCCACTCGCTGCTCCTCAGAAACCCTATACAATATTGGTGGAGAAGCTTTTTCTTGCCAAAATTGATAACATCATTTCCAGGCCATACAAAATTATCAACTTAAAAATTAGCCTATATTTGGTCAAACAATTAATTAACTCATTCCTAATGTGATAGCTAGAACTGCGGTTGCCTTGCCAGGGTCAGACCAAATGACTGCACTGGCCTTGTACGATCCTTGGATCAGACGTTCCCCACCACTGCTAATGATGAGTCC
>NW_006418114.1:2705-3952 GCF_000296735.1 Chrysochloris asiatica | reverse complement strand
CAACAGAAGACAATAGATGATGGGGATCTCATAAGAATTAGGTACTTATGTGCATCAAAATATTTTAACAAAAGAGTAAAAAAAAGCCTGCAGACTGAAAAATTGTTTTGACAATGACACACTAGACAAAGAGCTAACCTCTAAAATTTACAGAAAATTACAACACCTCTAAATAAAAATACAATCAAATTAAAAATGGTTAAAGAACAAAACATTTCATCAAAGAGGACATTAAGGTAGACAAGAAACATGAAAATAAGTTCTTAATCATTAGCCATTGTTTTTAAGTTCCATAGTGTCAATTTGAACCACCAATCTTGTGTTAGCAGTCCAGGGATTATCCTACAGTGCCACACCAGTGCTCACATTAGTCATTTGTGGTTTTGTAATGTCAAGTCAGCTCCAACTCATAGCAACCCTGTATAGAGTTTCTGAAGAGTGGCTTGTGAGATTGAACCACTGACCTCGCAGTCCAGTACTTATCCTATAGCACCACACCAAGATTCCCAGTTAATCATTGTTGTTAAATGCTGTAGAGTCGGTTCTGACTCATAGCAACCCTGTATGGAGTTTCAGAGGAGCATCTGGTGGGTATGAACTGCCAAACCACTGACGTTTTGATTCACAGTCCATTTATCCTACAGCACCACATCAGACATTAGCCAATGGAGAGATACAAATCAAATCAACAATGAGGTATCATCTCATACCAACATTAATAGCAAATTTCAACAAAACAGATCATTGCAACTGCTGGCAGGAGTTTGTTTAGAGAAACTAGGACCCTCCCACATTACTGATAGGGCAGTAAAATGATACAACCACTGTAAATATGATGTGGTGCTGACTCAAAAATTTGTAAATGGCAATACGGTATGACCCAGCAATCTATCTACTTGGTATATATCTACAAGAAATAAGAGCCATGACATAAATAGATACATGAATACCCATGTTCATGGTAGCACTATTCACAATAGAAAAAGATGGAGACAGCCTACATGCCCATCAACAGAAGAATCTGATGGTATATACAAACAATGTAATACCATGAAACAAAGAAAAATAACAATGAATCTGAGAAACACCTCACAAAATATATGAACTTGGAGGACATTATGCTAAGTGAAATTAGTCAATCATAAAAGGACAAATATTATATGAGACCACTATTGTAAAATCTCAATAAAACTGTTTTGTGTTAAAAGAAACTTTCTTTGATGGTTAATGGTTGGGGAGAGAAGGGA
>NW_006418114.1:0-630 GCF_000296735.1 Chrysochloris asiatica | reverse complement strand
TCAGTTCTTGATTATATGATACCTCTTTAAATGGTTAAATATTTACTACTTCTCTTTGGTACAATGACTCTACATATACATTCCATCTTCATTTGATGCTTTCAACAACATTCAATATTTGCTCATGGAATGCTTCAATATTTCAAGTTAAGCTTAAATTTCTTCTTAAGTTCTTTCAGCTTTTGAAATGCTGAGGGTGTTCTTGTCTTTTGGTTTTCTAACTCTAGGTCTTTGCACATTTCATTATAATACTTGACTTTGTCTTCTTAAGCTGCTCCAAAATCATCTGTTCTGCTTTCTAACTTCATAATTTTCTCCATTTGCTTCACCGTCTCTATGATGTTGTTGCTGTTAGGTGCCATCGAGTCAGTACTGACTCAGAGCGACCCTATGCACAACAGAACAAAACACTGCCTGGTTCTGGGTCAACCTCACAATTGTTGCCACGCTTGAGCCCATTGATGCTGCCACTTTGCCAGTTCAACTCACTGGGCGTCTTCCTCTTTTTCTCTGACCCTCCACCTTACTAAACATGATATCCTTCTCTAGCGACTGGAGAGACAGACTTGGAAGATATCAATATCTGTGTCCATTCCAAAGAGAGGTAACCCAATAGAATGTGGAAATCAT
>NW_006418113.1:3491-4001 GCF_000296735.1 Chrysochloris asiatica | reverse complement strand
GTTTACAGGGTAGAACATCAGCTTTACACTCATCCTATGGTATTTCGTTTTATTGTAATGATTACAATCCCCTCCATGCATGATCAAATAACCAAAGGGTACACCACACAGGCTCCCCCCACTCCCCACCCCCTGCCTCCAGCACACAGCCCTTCTCCCTACCTGAGTTCAGTGTCCCCAGCCTCTCCATCTGTTCACATCATCATCTCTGTCTCCATCCCTGTCTTCACTGCCTCTTCGGTAGGGTCCTGCTCTAGGTTCTTCTCACTTGATGGTCCCTGGGACCTCTGCTCCTGGGCTGCAAACAACTTTCTTATCAATGGAGAAAAGATTGAAGTCGTCAAGAACTTCATTCTTCTTGCATCAGCTATCAATACTCACAGAAGCAGCAGTCAAGAAATCAAACGACATATTACATTTGGCAAATCTGCTGCACAAGACCTTTTTAAAGTGTTGAAGAGCAAAGATGTCAATTTGAGGTCTAAGGTGTACCTGACCCAAGCCATGGTA
>NW_006418113.1:0-536 GCF_000296735.1 Chrysochloris asiatica | reverse complement strand
TAGGAACCATCGAGTAATTTAAATTTAAAAATGGGACCCTGGTGTGGCGCTGTGGGTTAATGCGCCAGACTGCAAAGTCGTTTGAACTGCAAGGTCGGTGGTTCAAGCTCACCATCTGCTCCTATACAGGGTTGCTATGGGTCGGAATCGACTCGATGACACTTAACAACAACAACAATGTACAACAAATGAAATACTGCCCAGTGTTGTGCCATTCTCACAATCATTGCTATGCATGAGCCCATTGTTTAGCCTCTGTGTCAATCCATCTTATTGAGGGTCTTCCTCATTTTTGCTGACCCTCTGCTTTACCTAACATGATATCCTTCTCCAGGAACTGGTACCTCCTGATAACATACCTGTCAAAAATTGAATTGTGTCCCCCCAAATATGACTCTTGGAGGAGAATACTGAAAATGCCATGGGTTGCCAAAAGAACAAATAGATACATTTTGGAAGAAGTGCAGCCAGAGTGCTCCTTGGAGGCCAAGATGGCCAAATTTCGTCTCTCATACTTTGGACATATTATCAGGAGG
>NW_006418112.1:4455-5773 GCF_000296735.1 Chrysochloris asiatica | reverse complement strand
CTTTGTTTCTTTGGTTACATTTATTCCAAGATATTTCATCCTTTGGGTGGCTATTGTAAATGGTATTGCTTTCCTAATGTCCTTTTCAACACTGTCGTTTTTGATATAGAGGAATCCAACTGATTTTTGTATGTTGATCTTATACCCCGCCACTTTGCTGAATCTGCCAATGGGGTCTAGTAGCTTTTTTAGTGAGTCTTTGGGGTTTTCTATGGATAGGTAAATCCTAGAATTCTTAATAATTTTATCAACCTCTTGTATGATAGGGATTTGCAGTGTCTACAGTCCTGGGCTCAATCATAGTAGCAACTGTGAGGCTGGCACAGAACTGGAGTGTTTCATTTTGTTGTACAGAAGGTCACCATGAGTCAGAACCAACTGACACGTGACCTACAAATAGGTATTTAGACCTATTTTGTTATAGTATCTTATATTTAATGAATTACTATAGAATAGTTTTTAATGAGTCACAATGGAATTGTAAAATGCATGGATTACTAAACATCATTCCATGTTTCATTCACTCAAATATTATTTAATACCAGTGTGCTCTTTCCCTGGTGTGAAATATAATGCTCAACTAAGTATGTAGTTTGATGTTTTATAAATGATGATTAAATGGACACTGACTGATCAAAATCTGTCATGAATTTCTTCTTTCATTTTAATAACATTGAATGGTGACTATATGCCTTTGTCCTTTCCATGCAGTATATTTAACAATCTTCTAAATAAGTCTATGGTGAGGAAGGTACTTCAGGCACTGTATTTCTCATTAATGATGGAAGTGATTAAACAACTTTCCGCAAATCATTTACACAGCTACTAAGTGTCGCTAGTATTGGAATTGAGGTTGGTTTGACTACAAAAACTGTATCTCCAGCAGATCAACACCTTTGTTGTTATAATGTTGTATAGTCTGGTCAGTATGGTTGTATGTATTATTGGACAGGATTTAAATCTGTTGTCACCTTTCTCTCCTTATACTTATCAAGAAGGATGAAATGACTTTCCCTATGTCTATTCCGTATGCCTCTAATTATGCTTTGTTTTCTATCTGAGTACCAGCTACTTCCCAATATTATTTGAAGTTTTAATTTTATTCTTCAAAGCATCACAGCTATATACCTGATATATTAACATCAATATAGTTATTTTTCCCTATAAACTTTATAAGTTATCCTTCCCATCTCATGTTTTCCCATCACACGTTTAAGTCAATTATGGCAATTCTCATATTAAAGAAACATTAACATTTGTCTCAATATTCATGTCTTCATCTTACTCTAATTCATAGACATTAAACACAGCCATCTAA
>NW_006418112.1:0-550 GCF_000296735.1 Chrysochloris asiatica | reverse complement strand
AATCATATATTGACAGAGAACTTCCAGAGGTTCAAGCCAGATTCAGAAGAGGCCATGGAATGAGGAATATCATTGCTGATGTGCGATGGATCTTGACTGAAAGCAGAGAATATCAGAAAGATGTTTACCTGTGCTTTATTGACTATGCAAAGGCTTTCAATTGTGTGGATCATGAAAAATTTTGGACAACATTGCAAAGTATGAATATTCTGCAACAGTTCATTGTGCTCATGAGGAATCTGTACCTGGACCAAGGAGCAGTTGTTCGAACAAAACATGGGAACACTGAATGGTTTAAAATTTAAAAAGGTTTGCGACAAAGTTATATTCTTTTATCATACTTATTCAACCTGTATGCTGAGCAAATAATCCGTGAAGCTGGTTCTGTGAAGAAAAATATGACGTCAAGATTAGAGGAAGACTCATTAACAACCTGCGATATGCAGATGATACACTCTTCCTTGCTGAAAGTGAAGAGGACTTAAAACATTTACTGATAAAGATCAAAGAGCATAGCCTTTGGTATGGATTACATCTCAATGTCAAGAAA
>NW_006418111.1:3279-3892 GCF_000296735.1 Chrysochloris asiatica | reverse complement strand
CTGTTTTTATATTAGCAAGATTTTACATGCATGTGTTATTAATGACATTTTTTGATGATTTCTGCATTCTACTCGGTCACCTCTCTTTGGAATGGACACAAATATGGATTTCTTAGAGTCATGGCCAGTTAGTTGTCTTCCGAATTTCTTGGCATAGAAGAGTGAGTGTCTCCAGTGCCACATCACTTTGTTGAAAGGTTTTAATTTGTATTCTATCCATTCCCAGAGTCTTGTTCTTTGCTAATGCTTTCAATGCACCTTGGATTTCTTAATTCAGTATCATTGGCTCTTTAACATATGTGATGTCTTGAAATGGTTGAACATTGAACGTTTCTTTTGGGTACAGTGACTCTGTGTATTTTTTCCATCTTATTTTGTTGTTTTCTGCATCATTCAATATTTTTCCAATATGTTGTTGTTGTTGTTAAGTGCCATTGAGTCTGTGTCAACTGATAGAGACCATGTACAGGGTTTTTGAGGAGAAGGCAGTGAGCTTGAACCACTGACCTTGTGGATCAACCTGACTTTGCTGTCCAGCACATTAACACACAGTGCAAAATCACTAGAATCCTTCAGTATCACAAGTCAAGGCTTGAATTTTGTCTTCAGTTCC
>NW_006418111.1:0-1559 GCF_000296735.1 Chrysochloris asiatica | reverse complement strand
TACCGAAGGCTGTGCTCTTTGATCTTCATCAGTAAATATTTTAAGTCCTCTTCACTTTCAGCAAGCAAGGTTGTATCAACTACATACTGCTGGTTGTTATGAGTCTTCCTCCAACTCTGATGCCATGTGTTTCTTCATATAGCCCAGCTTCTTGGATTATTTGCTCAGGATGCAGGTTGAATAAGTTCGGTGAAAGAATATAACCCTGTCACATTCTTCTTGTATTAACTATCAACACTCATGGAAGCAGCAGTCAAGAAATCAAATGACGTATTCCATTAGGCAAATCTACTGCACAAGACCTTTTTAAAGTGTTGAATAGCAAAGATGTCAGGTTGAAGACTAAGGTGCACCTGACCCAAGCCATGATATTTTCAGTAACCTTATATGCATGCGAAAGCTGAACAGTGAATAAAGAAGACCATAGAAGAATTGATGCTTTTGAGTTATTGTGTTAGAGAAGAATATTGCAAGTACCATGGGCTGCCAAAGGAACCAACAGATCTGTGTTGGAAGAAGTGCAGCCAGAGTGCTCCTTGGAGGCCAGTATGACCAAACTTTGTCTCTCATACTTCAGATATATTGTCAGGAGGGACCAGTTGCTGGAAAAGGATATCATGATTGGTAAGGTTTAGGGTCAGAGAAAAAGAGGGTGACCCCCAGCAAGATGGATTGGCCAAGTGGCAACATCAATGGACTCAAGCATGGCAACAATAGTGAGGTTGGCCCAGGATCAGGTAGTGTTTTGTTCTGCTGTGCATGAGGTTGCTATGAGTTGGTACTGTCTTGATGTCACCTAACAACAACAACAACAAGCACAAGACACACAAAAGGAACCACAGTGACAGAAATTTAAGCAATCAAAGAGATTTATTAAACACAGATGTTCTTACCAAGATAATGGGCTACTATCGCAAGAAGTTACAGACAGTGGTGGGTACTTCTAGTAGTTGAGATGGGAAAGTTTAGGGACTTAATGCTAGTTTTTGTAATTTTCTGTGGATGTCAGGAGTTGATTGATTGATAAAGGCAGTATTTATAACTATACAGGGTCATTTTGAGTCAGAACCAACTTGATGGGACCTAAAAATAACAACCAGAAGTAACTTTGAATGAATTGGGTTGTTGTTAAGTGCCATCAAGTTGGTTCCGACCGATAGCGACCCTGTACAGGGTTTCCGAGGGTGTAAATCTTTACGGGAGTAGAAAGCCTCATCTTTCTCCCGCAGATCGGCTGGTAGTTTCGAACCGCTGACCTTAAGGTTTGCAGCCCAATTCGTAACCACTACGCTACCAGAGCTCCTTGAACTGGGATCTAGATTACTATACCTCGTGACAGCTTCAACTAGTCTTCCTCTAAAGAGAGCTGGTTTTTCATCCTTCCCTTGAATGCCCTCTGTTAATTTAGAAAAATTGACAGGCATAATCTGGATCTGTTTCATTCCTCCCAAGAGGCAGAGTATTATGTGGTTTCTTTGCAGCTATTCCTGTATGTCATTGTTGGTAATTCCACAGGGGATCTACATGGGGAACTGCCATGTTCCCAAATGGTAATGTCT
>NW_006418110.1:3152-4247 GCF_000296735.1 Chrysochloris asiatica | reverse complement strand
ACATTAAAAAGTCCTGGAAAGAGTGGGAGACAATGTGAAACAAAACTCAAAATGTAAATAAATTGGACTTATTGGTCAGAAAAAGACCTGCAGAACCAGAGATTGTGGCCTTGGCCACCCTTCAGATCTGGGACAGAACTAACCCTGTGACTCAATTTCCAAAAAAGAGGTGGATAGGTATATAGTGGGGACAACACTAATGAGTTAGCCTCACCATTGAATGTCAACCATTCAAGATAAAAAAGGCAACATTTACATAGGGACAAGGTTCAGAGAGGATAAAACGGAGATAGGAGCCACAAAGCAAAAGTGGGATAACTTGTTACATGAAGGCGATTGCACTCATTGAAAGGAAACAAATTGTGTCATTTGTTGGATGCAAAACTGATGATCTACTCTGTAAACCTTCACTCAATTCACAATAAAAAGTTAAAAAAAAAAAAGATTTTTCTTGAAGTACAGTGCTGTCTTTGATAAGATAATACATCTAACAAGGAAGACTAGTTAATGCAACGATTATTCAAATTTATGAGCCAGTCGCTGAAACCAATGATGATAACATTAAAGAAATCTATAAACTTCTACAAGGAGCCCTGCTAGTGTAGTGGGTTACAAATTGGGCTGAAAACTGCAGGGTCACCAGTTTAAATCTACCTGCCACTCTGTGGAAGAAAGATGAGGCTTTCTTTCTGCTCCCGTAAAAAATTTACAGATTCAGAAACTTTACATTCTGAGATTTACAGCCTTAGACTTCCTATACAGGGTCACTATGAGTTAAAGCAACTCGGTGGCCACCAAATTCTTCAGTCTGAAACTCACCAAACATGCAATCAATTGCATTAATAATTACTGGTGATTGAAATGTGCATGTTGGAAATAAAGAATAAGGCTCCATAGTTGGAAAATATGATCTTGGTGATTCAAATGATGCTGGAGATCACATGATACAATTTTGCAAATAGACATTCCTTTAAAATACTTTTTTTTTTTTTTCAACAACATAAACAGTGATTATACACCTAGACCTCTCCAGATAGAATACACAGGAATCAAATGACTACGTATGTGGGAAGAGATGATGGAGAGGCTCAATAT
>NW_006418110.1:0-447 GCF_000296735.1 Chrysochloris asiatica | reverse complement strand
TCCAAAAAAGAGGTGGATAGGTATATAGTGGGGACAACACAAATGAGTTAGCCTCACCATGGAATGTCAACCATTCAGGATCAAAAAGGCAACATTTACATAGGGGCAAGGTTCAGAGAGGATAAAACGGAGATAGGAGCCACAAAGCAAAAGTGGGATAACTTGTTACATGAAGGAGATTACACTCATTGAAAGGATACAAATTGTGTCATTTGTTGGATGCAAAACTGATGATCTACTCTGTAAACCTTCACTCAATTCACAATAAAAAGTTTAAAAAAATATATTTTTCTTGAAGTACAGTGCTGTCTTTGATAAGATAATACATCTAACAAGGAAGACTAGTTAATGTAACGATTATTCAAATTTATGAGCCAGTCGCTGAAACCAATGATGATAACATTAAAGAAATCTATAAACTTCTACAAGGAGCCCTGCTAGTGTAGT
>NW_006418109.1:0-1684 GCF_000296735.1 Chrysochloris asiatica | reverse complement strand
ACAACTGGTGAGTTTGAACAGCTGACCTTGAGGTTCAAGCTGACCTTGAAATCTGGCACACTAACACACAGTGCAAAACCACAACTCCATATCTCATTTTGTTGTTTTTATTGTGGTGCGAAGTCGTCCCAACTCATGGTGACCTTGTAAATCTTTACGGAAAGCCTCCTCTTTCTCCCGCAGTACAGCTGGTAGTTTTGAACTGCTGACCCTGAGGCTAGCAGACTGATTTGTAACCATTACACTACTAGTGCTCCTAATATATCATTTAGTGGTGATGAAATTGAGATTCAACAAGATTAAATAATTTGTTTATGGCTACATGGAATTCGAAGTTTTGGTGTATCTCTGTAGGATAAGCACTGTACTGCTAACTGTAAGGTTGGCAAGTCAAACCTACCACCCCACTCTTTGGAAACCCTATACAGGGTCGCCATGAGTTACATGAGTTACAGTAACATGACTTTGAGGTCACAAAATATTTTGTTGTTGTTTCATGTCATCAAGTCTGTTACAATTCATATGGATCCTATATAGGGTTTCTGAGGCTGTAAATATTTGTGGAAGCAGAAAGCCTCATCTTTCTCCTGAAGAGTGGCTGGTGGGCTCAAACTGCTAGTCTTGTGATTTGCATTCCAGTTTTTATCCAAAGATTCACCATGAAGGAGGCATACTGCAAATGAAATTTATGGTCTAAGTGTGACTCTATAGGATAAGCACTGGACTGCAAGGTCCATTTGAACAGCAAGAACGGCAGTTCAAATTCACCCGCCGTTCTTAGAAAACCCTATATGGATCACCATGATTCAGAACTGACTCATCATCACTTAACAACAGCAACAATGTTGTCTAATGTGGTTCTTGTGTGCACTGCAGGATAAGCACTGACCTGCCGACCATAATGTTGACTATTCAAAGCCACCAGCTGCTTCTTAGAACCCCTGTACAGGCTCACTATGAGTCAGAACCTGGGTTTCTGAGGCTGTTAATCTTTGAAGGAGCAGAAAGCCTCACCTTTCTCCCACGGAGCGACTGATGGGCTTAAACTGGCAACATTGTGCTTATCCTACAGAACTACCATGCTACAGTCCAGTGCTTATCCTCCAGAACCACCGATATGGGCTTCTAAGTCTATACTTGCTGAGATAACAAAGAAAACCCATGTGAGTTAATTTTGTAACCAAGTTGTTTGGATCAACGTCAAAGCACTGTTAGCATGCTCTGGATTGAATTTTGGACTAGGACGGTCCTTATACCTGTGGACGCGATTCTGTTTAGAAATAGGGATTACTTTTATTATGTTGATTAAGCCATAGCAGTGTAGTGTGGGTTCTAAACCTAATTATTTGTGAGTTATAAAAAGGGACAATAGATACACAAAGAGGTAACAGAAGAGGAAGTCAGACACCCTGTGTGGATTATCTACAAACAAAGGCAGTTAAGAATTACTGATTTCTGTTGTTATTAGGTGCTGTGGAGTCTATTCAGATTCATAACTACCTTATGCACAATGGGACAAAACACTGCCCAGTCCTGTGTCATTCTTAAAATGAAGCTTGAGCTCATTGTTGCTGCTGCTTTGTGTGCCGATCTTGTTGGAGTCTTCCTTGTTTCCACTGATTCTTCACTTAACCAAGCATGATGTCTTTCTTCAAGGACTGATTTCTCCTGATAACATATCTGA
>NW_006418108.1:3312-3745 GCF_000296735.1 Chrysochloris asiatica | reverse complement strand
GTACAGATTCCTCATGAGCACAATTAAGTGTTCCAGAATACTCATACTTCACAATGTTGTCCATACTTGTCATGATCCACACAATCGTAAGCCTTTACGTAGTCAATAAAGCAACAGTAAACATCTTTCTGATATTTTCTGCTTTCAGCCAAGATTCATCAGACATCAGCAATGATAACTCTCATTCCACAGCCTCTTCTGAATCCAGCTTGAACCTCTGGAAGTTCTCTGTCAATGTATGCTTACAGCCATTTCTATATTACCATAGTAAAACTTTACTCGCATGGAATATCAAAGAGATTGTCCGAAGATTTCCACATTCCGTTGGGTCACCTCTCTTTGGAAAGGGCACAAATACAGATCTCTTCCTATCGGTCGGCCAGATAGTTATTTTCCAAATTTCTTGGCATAGATGAGTGAATGCCTCCTGTGC
>NW_006418108.1:0-1153 GCF_000296735.1 Chrysochloris asiatica | reverse complement strand
CCACAAACCTTTTGTTGATCAAAATCCCTTTTGAATCTAATTTATAGAGGTGTTTTCTACTTACTCTCCTGGTCCCCATCTTACCAATTCATAAACATTTCTGATGAATTTTCCACATGATACTCCTGCAATAACTGCTCTGCCAATACATCACTGCATACACAGGTTTCACTATATATTAACAGCTGGATTGTAAATGATAACTAGCTTAGGTTTGCTAGAGCAAATATGCTAAAGGTGGGTTCAACAGCTGAAGACAGCTTTTATACTAATGTTTCAAAAGGAAAAGCAAGCTTACCATCTGCTGTTTCCAGGATACTCCTGCTGCATCCCCGAGGAACACCTCTCACAGATGCCACCTGTGGGCGCTCACAGTGTGGATGCTCCCCAAGGCCGGTGGTGACATCGGGAGGGGCGGAGTGCAGGTCTGTTTTTAAAAAACACACACAAAATAAAAGTGGCCATTAGTTCAAAGAGTATTAAATCCCTATTCAAACACACTAGACTTAAGCTTCATCCAGCTGAGCTCTAAGCAGGAAGGGTTATAATCTGATTAACTTGCTTTTCTGGTTGACAAAGGCACACCAGGACTCTGTGAACCCCTAGACATGCTATGTAGAAATATGTGCATATGGATTGTTCTAGACCAGACCAACAACCACAGAGCAAAAGAAGGGTCAATAAAATAGTTCCACAACAGCCTAACAAGGTTTCATTTGAAAAATTTTCTTCAGTGGAATGATGGAAAGAAATTTGAACTAGATTATTACTGTACCATTTTTTGTTACAATATGATAAAAACTGCAAGGTTTCTATAAACTACTCACCTCCCCCAAGAAAAATATGTCGAATGTTATAGAAGACACCACCTTTGCAGCTCTCAAAGGATAAAACTACAAAAATATAGACTGTCCCTACTGCTATGTTAAACATATCTGCAAGACTAACAGAGATGACAATGAAGTCTTTAAGGCAGAATTGGGTCACATTTAAAAACAGAATAAATTAGATAGAGAAACAAAGTTAAATTAATGTCTTCCACAGTCATCTGCATATGTATTTTTGTGTTTAATTTTCATGGTAAGGGTTCACAAATCCAGCCTAACCATAAATCTCTATTGGAATTGTCATTGTGATTTGTTCTATGAACAGC
>NW_006418107.1:2572-3720 GCF_000296735.1 Chrysochloris asiatica | reverse complement strand
TAGCTGTCTTGTAAATTTCTTGGCATAGATAAGGGAGCACCTCCGGCTCTTCATCTGTTGGAAGATTTTCGCCAGTATTCTGACAAGTCCTGGAGTCTTGTTTTTTCCAATGTCTTCAACAAAATGTGGATTTCTTCAAACAGCATTTTTCAGCTCATGGTCATATGGTACCCCTTGAAACGGCTGAACATTGACCATTTCTTTTTGGCATAGTGACTCTGTGAATTCTTTCATCTTCCTTTGATGTTTTCTGCATCATTCAAATATTACTCATGGAGTCCTTCAATATTACAACCTGAGACTTGACTTTTTTCTTCAGGTTTTTCAGCTTGAGAAATGCTGAGCATATTCTTCTCTGCTGGTTGTTGTTGTTGTTATGTGCTGTTGAGTCAATTCTGATCCATAGCAACCCTGTATAGGGTTTCCATGGAGCAGCTAGTGAGCTTGAACCACCAATCTTGCAGTTCAAACAACTTTGCAGTCTGATGCATTAGCCCACAGCACCACACCAGGTGTCTGCTGGTAGGAGTCATAAATTGCTTCAGCCAATTTAAGGAGGTATATGGAATTTTCTGGCTGAGGTGAAGAGAAATAAGTCACTAATGACTAGGGTGTTTTGCATCATGCCTAGAGATATGGTCCAGCATAGATGCACAAGTACTATGGGAGGGTTTTGTTTTTTTTTTACTTATGAGCTCAACTCTGTAAACACCAACAACTTAACAACAACAGCAAAAAAGAAGTAAGCAATTTGTGTTAGGCTAAGGTATTGGAGAACTATACAACAGTGAAAATACATAAAGTAGAAGTATAAACTGATCTGTCCTTTAGAAATCTTGCAAGTCTGAGTGTTTGGGAAACAGTGTGCTTATAGAATACAGAGATTCCCCAGGGTAAAAGAAAATGAATCCATACAAAGGAATTTTATTTTAAAAAATGTAGAGGGCATTGATCTTCCACACTCAAAATAATCATCTGAATACTAGAAGTTCCTCTCTTAAAATATAAGAAAACTCTCCAGAGAAAATTCCTATACATATTGTCATTTAGGAATCCTACTAAAACATCTGTATAAACATTTAGTCATCCTAACCTGAAATTTGACAGGTAAAGCCAATTTAGGGGCAGAAAGTATCCCTCATCCAGGA
>NW_006418107.1:0-606 GCF_000296735.1 Chrysochloris asiatica | reverse complement strand
AGGAGGAGGAGAGAATGCGCTCAGGCATTGAATACATGCTTCTCACTGGGATCTCTCTGTTAGTGCTGAGCCTGGACCGCAGCATCCGGGCACAGAATGGTGAGTCCTTCCAGGAATCCCAGACACCATTATGGGATAATCGTGATAAGTTTAGGCTGGGTCATGGGGCTAAGTGCAGATGGAACTTAGATTAGTAAAGAATCCTGTTAAATTCACTCTGATTCCCTTCCAGGAAGCCTCCCCAAACCCACCATCTGGGCTGAGCCAGACTCTAGGATCATGTTGGGACAGTCTGTAACCATTTGGTGTCAGGGTTCCCTGGAGGCAAAGGAATACCGCTTGTATAAAGTAGGAATAACAAACCCATGGGACAGAACAAACCCACTGGAGCCCAGGAACAAGGCCAAGTTCTTCATTCAATATATGACACCCAACTATGCAGGACAATATCACTGTTACTATCTCAGCCACACTCAGTCAGCAGTACACAGTGACCCTCTGGATCTGATGCTCATAGGTGAGAGGACACTCAGCTCGTAACCTCAGGTTCTGACCCTCAGAGCAGGGTCAGCCCTTCCTTGGTGACATGACATGGTCTGAGTCACT
>NW_006418106.1:3373-4180 GCF_000296735.1 Chrysochloris asiatica | reverse complement strand
AGTCCCCAGGTGCTCCATCTCTCCATGTCATCATCTCTGCCTCCATCTCAGGCATCACTGCTTCTTGGGTAGGTCCCGCTTTCAGCTCTTCTCCCCTGATGGTCCCAGGGACCTCCGCTCCTAGACTGAAAAGTTAATCACTCCCTTCCTTGCTACAAAACATCTACCTTTACATTTCCAACTCTCAAAAGCAGTCCAATTATTCACTATTGTATCACAAGAGACCCATCTTCATTTCATTTCATCAGTCCCGCCTAGATAGATTGGATACTACTCAGTGGAGATTCTACCTTCCTTCATGCCCTCTGAATCTAGGTTCCCTCTTGAAAGCTTGTAAGCCACTTACTTCTTGCCTTTGTAGCCCCCCCCATTTTGGGTAGCCAATGTCCAAGTTGCCCATCCCTGTCTACTTTGTGTATGGATGGTGTGTGAATGATCCTTGCTGTAAGGATTTGTTCCCTCTTTTGAGCTACTGCATCCATAGCTGAAGGTCAGGTTCATCAAATTGTATCAGATTACTCTTCTTTCTTCTTCTGGTTGAGCTCTGATCATCCAGTCATTGAAGACAGGTCAAGGGGGTATTATTTGCAAGTGTGGGTGTTCTTGTGCAGATGCCCTCTCTTCTTATCAGCTGGACGCTTCACTCTCCACTCTAGTCCTTTGTGGCTATGTCACTGACTCTGGGCCCAAAAGTCCCCAGGTCCTGCCACACTCTTGCCAACCAGGTCTCCACCTGGATTCACAGGAGTCTATTGAACATTGTAGGGCTTAGCTTGCCACCTCATTGCTGTTTTTCCCTCACTTCCC
>NW_006418106.1:0-568 GCF_000296735.1 Chrysochloris asiatica | reverse complement strand
CCCTGTCTATTTCACAATGGTAGACAAGGGAAACCAAGATTCAAAAGCCAGCCAAGCATCTTTACATTATTCCCCTTTTACCCTTTCAAACCATGCCTCAATCACTCTATCCTGAAGCCATGTTGTTCCAAGGTTGTGCATACATCATCATTTACCTCTGTCCCATTTAGCCCATGTGAACCTGCCTAACTGTTCTCCCATTCACCTTGTTCTTCTATTCCCCTCACCCTTCTTGTGTATTGCCTGCCTCCCACCCCCCAGCACCTAAGCTTTCCTGTGTCTATTCCCTACCCTGTGCTCTATCTTCCCCACCCTCCCTGCCTCCCCTCTTCTCATCCCATACATCCCGGTGATCAGCAATTATATATAGTGTGTGTTTTTTACCCCCTTTTGGATGTGTGTTTTTCTTAGTCTTTTACAATAATGGTCCTATGCATTATTTCTCGTTTTGTGACTGACTAATTTCACTCAGCATAATGTCCTCAAGGTTTATCCATGTTAAGTGGTGGCTTACAGCTTCCTTGTTGTTCTTCAAGGTAGCATAGCATTCCATTGTGTGTATGTACCA
>NW_006418105.1:3038-3631 GCF_000296735.1 Chrysochloris asiatica | reverse complement strand
ACAAATATAGTCAATTTGATTTCTGTGCATTCCATATGGTAAGGTCCATGTTTATAGTTGTCTGTTATGATGTTCAAAAGAGGTATTTGAAATGAATGTATCATTGATTTGCAAAATTCTATCATGCGATCTCCAGCATCATTTCTATCACCAAAACCATATTTTCCTACTATTTATCCTTCCTCTTTCTTTCCAACCTTTGCATTCCAATCACCAATAATGATCAATACATCTTGATTGCATTTCAGATTGAAGAAGTTGGTAGAATTCTTCCATTTCATTCTTACTGGCTCTAGTGGTTGGTGCGTATGCTTGAATAACAGTGGTATTAATTGGCTTTTCCTGTAAGTGCATGGATATTATCCTATCATAACAGCATTATACCTTATAACAGATATTGATATGTTCTTTTTGACGATGAATACAATGCCATTTCTCTTCAACTTTTCAATCCTTTATTGTTGTTGTTAAGTGCCTTTGAGTCGGTTCTGACCCATAGAGACCCTGTACAGGGTTTCCGAGGGTGTAAATCCTTAAGGGAGTAAAAAGCCGCATCTCTGGTAGCGTAGTGGTTACGAATCGGGCTGTGAACC
>NW_006418105.1:0-667 GCF_000296735.1 Chrysochloris asiatica | reverse complement strand
TTTAAAGAAGTCTTGTGAAGTATATATTCCCAAAGTAATATGTTGTTTGATTTCTTGACTGCTCCTTCCATAAGTGTTGCTGGTTGAGAAAAATGAAGTCTTTGACTTCAATCTTTTCTCCATCTATCTTAATGCTATTTATTTGTTTAATGGTGAGGATTTTTTTTTTTCTTTTTTCCCTTTACATTGAGGTGCAACCCATCCCAAATGTTGTGGTCTTTTATCTTCTTCAGTAACTATTTTAAGACCTCTTGGCTTTCACTTAGCTAGGTTGTATGCAGCATCTGCATATCGCAGGTTGTTAATTAATGAGCATTCCTCCAATCCTTATGCCTCATTTTTCTTCATGTAATCCAGCTTTTCAGGTTATTTATTCAGCATACAGATTGATTAAGTATGGTAAAAAAAAATTCAACCCTAGTGCACACCTTTCCTCATTTTAAACCATTCAGTGTTCCCTTGTTCTATTTGAACAATTGTCTCTTTATCCATGTACAAGTTCCTCATGAGCACAAATAAGTGTTCCAGAATACTCATACTTTGTAACGTTGTCCATAGCTTGTCATGATCCATATAATCAAAAGCCTTTGGGTAGTCAATAAAGCACAAGTAAACATCTTACTGGAAACCCTATGCAGGATTGATTTTAATAAAAATTAACCTGATG
>NW_006418104.1:3419-3995 GCF_000296735.1 Chrysochloris asiatica | reverse complement strand
GCAAATCTGCTGCACAAGACCTTTTTAAAGTGTTGAAGAGCAAAGTTGTCAGCTTGAGGACTAAGGTGCCCCTGACCCAAGCTCTAGTATTTTCAGTAACCACATATGCATGCAAAAATTGGACAATGAATAAGGAAGACCATAAAAGAATTGATGCATTTGGTGTTGGAGGAGAATACTGAAAGTACCATGGGCTTCCAAAAGAACAAACAGATCTTTGTTGGACGAGGTGCAGCCAGAGTGATCCTTGGAGGCCAGGATGGCCAAACTTCATCTCTCATACTTTGGGTATATTGTCAGAAAAGACCAGTTACTGGAGAAGAATATCATGCTTGGTAAGGTGGAAGGTCAGAGAAAAAAGAAGAAGATCCCCAGTGAGATGGATTGGCAAAGTGACAGCATCAATGGGCTGAAGCATGGCAACAATTGTGAGGTTAGCTCGTGACTGGACAGTGTTCCGTTCTGTTGTGCATAAGGTCACTATAAGTCAGTACCAACTCAATGGCGCCTAACAACAGAGCAAGACTTCCAACACAATATTGAATAGGAGTGGTATAAAGGGCATCCTTGTATGTA
>NW_006418104.1:2638-3319 GCF_000296735.1 Chrysochloris asiatica | reverse complement strand
AATCTTTACAGCAAGGATCACTCCCACACTCTCAGTACACAGTGTTGACATAGATGGGCAACTTAGACATTGATGACCCAAAATGGGGGATGGGGGACTATAAAGTCAATAAGTAACTGGCTTACAAGCTTTCAAGAGGGAGCCTAGTTCCAGATGGGGCAGGGATGCATAGAACCTCCACTGAATGATATCCAATTTGTTGGGACCAGGCTGACGAAAGGAAATGGGGTTAAAACTCTTGTGGTACAGTAGTGAATAATTGCCATCAGGACTGACTATGAGGGTCAGAAATGTAGAGGTAGATGCTTTTTGACAAAAGGAGAGGAGTGATTGATTTTACAGCCCAGGAACGGAGGTCCCTGGGACCATCAATTGAGAAGAGCAGAGAGCATGACCCTACCCAGAGAGGCAGTGACATCAGGGATGGAGACAGAGATGATGATGTGGACAGATGGAAAGGCTGGGAACACTGGACTCAGGGACAGAGAGGGGCTCTGTGCTGACGGCCGGGGGGATGGGGCTGTGTGGTGTACCCTTTGGTTATTTGATGATGCATGGAGGGGATTGTGATAATTGCAATGAAATGAAATAAGATAGGATTAACGTAAAACTGATGTTCTCCCATGTAAACCTATATTATTCACAATAAAAAATAAAAGGCATCCTTTCTGGTCCCTGTTT
>NW_006418104.1:0-760 GCF_000296735.1 Chrysochloris asiatica | reverse complement strand
AGTGTATTTTATCCCACAATCTACCTGACTTCCTCACCTCCTGGATCACGTTCCCCTAATCTTTCTCTTCTTTCATATTGTAATTATTTTCATATTAGACTGACCTTCAAGGGGTTCTGAATGCATTCTTATAATTTTCCTCTTTATGGAGTATTCTATCTGTCCAGTGAGTTTAGGGTGGTGTTGCACAGAAGCCAATCTCTGGTTATTGTCTGTTCTTATTGGTTCTCAGTCCAAATAACTTGCCTTAGGATATTTTGAAGTTCTGTGTTGGCTTTGACAAAGTCTCTTAGTTTCTGTTTATCCTGGACTGTTTTTATTTCACCATCGATATGATTGACAACTTTGCTAGGTAAACAGTTTGGGGTTAGCAGGTTTTTGTTTTTGTTTTTTCCCCCAGGGTTTTATATTTGTCTTTCCATTGCCTTCCTGCCTGCATGGTTTCTGCTGAAAGATCAGAGCTTAATCTTCTTTGCATGTCTTTGTAACACTTCTCTTTTCCCTAGCTGCTTTCAGGAGTCTCTTTTTATTTTTGATTTTCGAGAGGTTTATTATGTTATGTTTTTGTGATTATCTATTGGGGTCTATCCTTTCTGGGGTCTATTCACCTTCATGAATGCTTATCTACTCATCTTCCAAGATGATAGGGAAATTTTCTTTCAGAAGCTCTTCAACTATCTCCTCTTTGGCCTTCTGTGATCCTTCCATTCCAGAATTTCAATAACCCTCATGTTATTCTTCTTCACAGTCCCATATGAGT